>NC_137666.1:1138568-1141339 GCF_963422515.1 Blennius ocellaris | reverse complement strand
GTTGACGCTTCGGTTACAGACATTAACGTGACATTTGACCCTTGTTTTTACTGGAGGATCCCAAAATATGACATCATCGTGAAACTCGATAAAAATCCAGGTGGTTTGTGTGCTGATGATTATTTTTCAGTGTCTCAGCAGTGAGATCTGCATGTAATTAGCATAATCTGTGTCCTAAACTGACCGGAGGCTTAAAAAAAAACCTGTTTCCATCTGTTCGTTGTCATTTCTAACTTAAAAATCAGCGAAGTTTTACATCCGAGCTCCCCCTCCTGCGGCGCGGTGAAGTTTTCATCAGATCCCCCCCCCTTTCAGATCCGCCTGAACCGTCTGCTGACGATGGACCCGGAGCTGCTGGAGCAGCAGGACGGAGACCTGAGCCCGGAGCTCCAGGACGCCCCGCTGGGACGAGAGGACGCCGCCGCCGCAGCGGCCGCCGCTGCCGCCGCCGGCAAGGCCAAGCAGTATTACCGCCTGTGGCTCCTCCCCTACCTGTGGGTCGGCCTGCACTTCGACCGGCTCACGCTGCTGGCGCTGTTCGACAGGTGAGGCCCGCTTCGCCTTACGGAGGGAGCGGCACATTTCGGATTGGTCATTTCTCCCACTTCCTCTCGCCCTGCAGGTTGTCTGCGTCATGTAAATGCTCACGTTTGCCGTTTTTAACATTCTTAATGCACTTAGGGCCAATCCCAATTCCACCCCTCAGCCCTTCATCTTAGCCCTACCCCTCGTTCACGAGAGTCTGAGGGGTGTCCCGTTCCACTACTGTTCAGAGGCGGAGGGGAAGGGCTATTCGCCCCTCTAAACAGAGTGTTCACAGATGCACACTTTAAACAGAGGGTAGGAGGATTTCACATATATACGCTTCTAAAGTTCTATAAACCTGTTGTGTTTTATACCAGTAAGAACGGCAGTAGCGCTGCCGTCTGCCCTATGGAGCTTCCGTGTGTCTTTGTTTGGTAGAGACGGTGTTTATAACATTTTATTATCACACTGTAGAGTTCCAAAGTCTTCTAATATGGCTGTGTTGAAAACAGGGACCCCCGAGCAAACATTATGACATCATTCATGCCCGTATTATGACGTCATAACTGTGAGACGGAGCAAGAGGGGCGGGGCTGAGCAGAGGGAGAGGGGGGTCCCAAATATCAGGGCTGAAACTTTTACCCCATTGCCCTCGTTTTGGAGGGGTAGGTGGAGGGCTAAGGGGTAGGCGGAGGGCTAAGGGGTAGGGGGAGGGCTATGGGGTAGGGGGAGGGCTATGGGGTAGGGGGAGGGCTAAGGGATAGGTGGAGGGCTAAGGGGTAGGCGGAGGGCTAAGGGATAGGCGGAGGGCTAAGGGGTAGGCGGAGGGCTAAGGGATAGGTTGAGGGCTAAGGGGAGGTGGAGGGCTATGGGGTAGGTGGAAGGCTAAGGGGTAGGGGGAGGGCTAAGGGATAGGCGGAGGGCTAAGGGGTAGGCGGAGGGCTAAGGGGTAGGCGGAAGACTAAGGGGTAGGCGGAGGGCTAAGGGATAGGCGGAGGGCTAAGGGGTAGGCGGAGGGCTAAGGGATAGGTTGAGGGCTAAGGGGAGGTGGAGGGCTATGGGGTAGGTGGAAGGCTAAGGGGTAGGGGGAGGGCTAAGGGATAGGGGGAGGGCTAAGGGATAGGCGGAGGGCTAAGGGGTAGGCGGAGGGGTACAAAATTGAATTGGAATTGGGCCTTAATCGCCAAAGATCGGGTGACGCTCCCCGTCGTTAAGCTCGATTGCAAAATTGAAGCGGGTTTCCTCTTGTTGGGGCTTTTAGCGGCGGCGCCTTCGTCGCTCCTCGTCTTAATCACTGTCATTTCTCCGTCGGTGGGAGTCAGTCAATCAGTCCTCGGCTCATTCGCGATGCAGCTGGAGGCTTTTCAACCAGCAGGAGGAGGAAAACTGGGGGGAAACAGAAGTGGCTAATGTGACGAGATCCTCAATTCATCGTTGACGGCTGCAGGCGCTTTTCGCCCCCCCCCCGTGGCGGTTACCGAGCCATTCATCACATTCCCCCCCCCGGGTTCTTTCCCTTTCCAGTGCTGATGCTCACAGTCGAGCGTCTTGGGTTTTTTTTTTTGTCCAGGAACAGGGAGGTCCTGGAGAACGTGCTGGCCGTGGTTCTGGCCGTCCTGGTGGCCTTCCTGGGGTCGGTGCTGCTGGTCCACGGCTTCTTCACCGACATCTGGGTCTTCCAGTTCTGCCTCGTCATCGCCAGCTGCCAATACTCCTTATTGAAGGTGCGTCGACCGGTTGGCTTGTCGGGGAGGCGACCTGGGAAATAGCTGATCTGCGACACAAAGGCGGGATTGAGGCGCCGCAGTCATGAGTCTCGACCCCGATGGCCGCAAGCTAGCAATAAAGACTGAATCTCCCGCCTTCCGGGGGAAAATCTTCATGTTTACAATTGAGTTCAGTCGGCAGAAGTATTAAAGGAGTTTTGATATATTTATTATCTGTCTGATTGGAATACGCAATATATAGATATATATACACACACAGGTCCATATAAAACAAGAATAAAGTACATAGTAGGGGGAAAAAAACAAAAAAAATGAAAGATACAACAAACTTAAAAAAAAATAGTATCAAAAAGTTAAAAAAAATGTTTTTTTAATGAATCCAACTATTAAAATATTTCATATGGCTATACATATACATATATTTATACATGTGCAAGTACACTAATACATTGGTATTATTATTATTACAAGTATACTATTACTATTGGTATTATTATTATTATTATTGCTGATATATAT
>NC_137666.1:1118568-1128568 GCF_963422515.1 Blennius ocellaris | reverse complement strand
GTGTGTGTGTGTGTGTGTGTGTGTGTGTGTGTGTGTGTGTATGTGTGGTCAGTTCACTTTCTGCTCACAATCAGAAATTATTCTCGTTCATGTTCTTTCTTTTGTATCGACCCGGAAATCCACAACACACAATATCTTTGTTTTATTTATTTTATTTATTTCTTTATTTTAAAGTACACTTTAAAATAAAAAAAATCGCTTTGCTGTCTGTAAACTCCTCCCCCCCCCTCCCCCCTCCCCCTCCCCCGCCAGACGCCGCTCACGTCATGTGGTTCGAGAAGCTCCACGTCTGGCTGCTGTTCGTGGAGAAGAACGTCCTCTACCCTCTCGTCATCCTCAACGAGCTGAGCGGCAGCGCCAGGGAGCTCGCCAGCCCCCGCCGCCTCGACGCCGAGTGAGGAGCTCTTATTTACAACCGCCGCTTTGAACGTCGCGCTCTTATTTTGTTAAAAGTCCGATTTTTAATTTTTTTTTTAATAATATTTTTATTGTATTTTCAAACAAACGACAAACACGACAACAACACAATAGCTCACATACAGAACTATATACATTTGTTTAGATTAAGATGCTTCTCAATTCTTAAAGTCCGACTTTTTTAAAGATTTAAAGTTTCGCAGATATCCAGTGTCTACGGTGTACGAATACAAAACCGTCATTTCCGCGTTTGCTCAAATCAGATAAGTCACTTCATTTGTGTCCAAATCTTAAGTTTCCCGTTTCTTTTTTAACATTGTAGCTTTAATGCATTTCTTGAGTTTCCTCTTGTGTTCCAAAAACGACTTCCTGTCACTCTTGTTCCTTTGTTTTTTTTTTGTTTTTTTTAAAAGACGTCTCTTCCTTTCAAAATAAAGTGACTTTTCTTAGTTTTCATTGGCTTTAAGAATCAATTATATCACAATACATTTGATAAGTAGTGGCTTTGATGTATCTCTATATCTAATATATTGAAGGAGGTGAAGAAAGTTCTGCCTCCCCCGACTCACAATCTCTGTTTTGCGTCCACTTCCTGTCCAGGGTGGGGGCTCTGATGATCACGGTGGCGGGCCTGAAGCTGCTCCGCTCCTCCTACAGCAGCCCCACCTACCAGTACGTCACCATCCTCTTCACCGTCCTCTTCTTCACCTTCGACTACCGTCACCTGTCGGAGACGCTGCTGCTCGACCTCTTCGTCATGTCCATCGTCTTCAGCAAGGTGAGGGGGGGGGACGTTTTGGTTTTAATCGCACCTCGAACTCGACGACTCATAAGAAACGAGCAATAATAATAATTCACACTTCGCAAAATTTCAGTCACATGACCAGATCGTAGTAAAACTGCACTTTTCTTGAACTGCTTGTATGAGATTACCCACAATGCTGCTGGGGCTCCGCCCACATCAGATTACCCACAATGCCACTGGGGCTCCGCCCACATCAGATTACCCACAATGCTGCTGGGGCTCCGCCCACATGAGGGGCTCCGCCCACCTCAGATTACCCACAATGCCGCTGGGGCTCCGCCCACATCAGATTACCCACAATGCCGCTGGGGCTCCGCCCACCTCAGATTACCCACAATGCTGCTGGGGCTCCGCCCACATCAGATTACCCACAATGCCACTGGGGCTCCGCCCACATCAGATTACCCACAATGCCGCTGGGGCTCCGCCCACATCAGGGGCTCCGCCCACCTCAGATTACCCACAATGCCGCTGGGGCTCCGCCCACATCAGATTACCCACAATGCCGCTGGGGCTCCGCCCACCTCAGATTACCCACAATGCCGCTGGGGCTCCGCCCACATCAGATTACCCACAATGCCGCTGGGGCTCCGCCCACCTCAGATTACCCACAATGCCGCTGGAGCTACGCCCACATCAGGTTACCCACAATACCGCTGGGGCTCCGCCCACATCAGGTTACCCACAATGCCGCTGGGGCTCCGCCCACCTCAGATTACCCACAATGCCGCTGGGGCTCCGCCCACATCAGATTACCCACAATGCCGCTGGGGCTCCGCCCACCTCAGATTACCCACAATGCCGCTGGGGCTCCGCCCACATCAGATTACCCACAATGCCGCTGGGGCTCCGCCCACATCAGATTACCCACAATGCCGCTGGGGCTCCGCCCACCTCAGATTACCCACAATGCCGCTGGAGCTACGCCCACATCAGGTTACCCACAATACCGCTGGGGCTCCGCCCACATCAGGTTACCCACAATGCCGCTGGGGCTCCGCCCACCTCAGATTACCCACAATGCCGCTGGGTAATGTTGTTGATCGGGCGTCCAGGTGAAGCAGTTTGAATTTTTAAAAAAAACGAGGCACTATTTGGAGGAAGTTGTGTGACTGAAGTTCTTACGTAATAAAAAAAAATTCTGTTTTTTTTTTTTCTCTTGAGGCGATTGTGTGACGATTCTATGGAAAATTAGAAAATATACAGTTATGGAAAATGTGTGGAAGTAACTGATTACAAATGCTTATATTTGTGTAATCACAGTATTTCCTGCTGCTCATGCTGGTTTTTTTTCACTGTTCAGTTGCTCAAACTCCAATATCAAAACTTTCTTATTAAAATTTTTGGTGCGTTTTATGTTGACACGTTCTTTCTCGCAGCGTCGTGGTTTTAAATCTGGTTGATAGAGATTGAGTGAAGCTTCACCCCCGTCTCTCTCTGGGTGTTTCTGCTCCTGCAGATGTGGGAGTTGTTCTACAAGCTGCACTTCGTCTACACCTACATCGCCCCCTGGCAGATCACCTGGGGCTCCGCCTTCCACGCCTTCGCTCAGCCCTTCGCCGTGCCCCGTATCCTTCCGCCGCCCTCTGTTCGGCCCGATGGCTCCAGGTGGGACTAGTTTTTATCCCCCGCCATAGCCGATAGGCCCCGAAGGGGGGATCTTGAAACAGTCTCCGTACGTCCGTCCGTTCGAACGTTTCTACCTATATCTCGGCAACCCCTGGGCCCACAGTGGCCAAACTTCACATGTGGATACATCTCAGAGGGGGAAGGGATACTATGGTGACCTTGACCTAATTTGCGTATTAAGTAGGTCACAGGGTCACGAAGTGCTTAAAAACACATTTTGGGCTCTGGAGGCCTAGGTTTTTGAGCTAGGGCTCTGAAATTTTATACACACCTACTAGTACTCTGGGGACACCCTCCAGCATACCAAGTGACCTGACCTTGACCTTGAAGATTGGTAGGGTCTGAAGTTTGCTCGTCATGGTTGCACAATACATGTATTTTCATATAAACATTTCTCCTCATTTCTCAGCAGTTCCTGGGCCTGGGCCCACAGTCACCAAACTTCACACATGGACACTCCACCTGGGGAGAAGGGTCACCATGGTGACCATGACCTCATTTGCATATCAGGTCACAGGGTCACTAAGTGCATAAAAACACCTTTTGGGCTCTGGAGACGTATTTTGACATAGCTTATTATGAAGACCTTTCAGATTCTACATAATGATCTACTAGGACCCATGGAACACCCTCTAGTGTACCAAGTGTGCTGCCTTAGAGCTGCTTTGTGAGAAAATATAAAGCCCTCCGGCGGGGAGATTAGCCCAGCAACGGCCTTCTTGTTTAAATAATTTTTTTTTAAAAAGCTTCCCGGAGACGCCTTGACCCCGAGCGCCTCCAGACTCCGCCATGCTCTTCGTCCAGGCGGTGGTGTCGGCCGTCTTCTCCACCCCCCTCAACCCCTTCCTGGGCAGCGCCATCTTCATCACCTCCTACGTCCGCCCCGTCAAGTTCTGGGAGAGGGACTACAAGTGAGGACGGAGTGGAAAGATTAAAAACACACACACAACAAAAATCTTCTCCGTCCTGATCATCTTGGTGTTTTCTCTTGTTTGTGCAGCACGAAGCGAGTGGATCACTCCAACACCCGGCTGGCCTCCCAGCTGGACAGGAACCCAGGTGAGCCCAGGACAGGACACGCCCACTTTTATGTGCTTTATTGGAAAACATTGTTTAAAAAAAAAAAAAATAAATGAAGTAGCGACAGTTTCAACCCTTCAATGGCGACATCGTCTGGATTTATTGAGCCTTTTTGGCATAAAGTGAAAATGAAATGAGTTTAAAAGCTCGGCTCCGTTTTCTGAGATTGACGTTCTTCGTTCTTGCTCCTGATTGGCTGCTCGTCCCGGAGAAATCTACTAATCCGTCAGAACCGCTAACGTGACCAGGAAGCTTTTCTCCTTTCTGAGCGTTTTGTCAAACAACACTGTTCTGGGATATTCAGTGTTTCCTCCTCCTCCTCTTCCTCCTCCTCTTCCTCCTCCTCCTCTTCCTCCTCCTCTTCCTCTTCCTCTTCCTCCTCCTCCTCTTCCTCCTCCTCCTCTTCCTCTTCCTCCTCCTGCTCTTCCTCCTCTTCCTCCTCCTCTTCCTCTTCCTCCTCCTGCTCTTCCTCCTCTTCCTCCTCCTCTTCCTCCTCCTCTTCCTCTTCCTCTTCCTCCTCCTCCTCTTCCTCTTCCTCTTCCTCCTCCTGCTCTTCCTCCTCCTGCTCTTCCTCTTCCTCCTCCTCCTCTTCCTCCTCCTCCTCTTCCTCCTCCTCCTCTTCCTCTTCCTCCTCCTGCTCTTCCTCCTGCTCTTCCTCCTCTTCCTCCTCCTCCTCTTCCTCCTCCTCTTCCTCTTCCTCCTCCTCTTCCTCTTCCTCCTCTTCCTCCTCCTCCTCTTTCTCTTCCTCCTCCTCTTCCTCCTCCTCTTTCTCTTCCTCCTTCTCATCCTCCTCTTCTTCCTCTTCCTCTTCCTCCTCCTCTTCCTCTTCATCCTCCTCTCCCTCCTCTTCCTCCTCTTCCTCTTCCACCTCCTCTTCCTCTTCTTCCTCCTCCTCTTCCTCCTCCTCTTCCTCCTCCCCTCTCCTCTTCCTCCTCCTCCTCCTCCTCCTCTCCCTCCTCCTCTTCCTCCTCCTCCTCTTCCTCTTCCTCCCCCCCTCCTCCTCCTCCTCCTCCCTCCTCCTCCTCCCCCCCCTCCTCTTCCTCCTCTTCCTCTTCCACCTCCTCTTCCTCCTCCTCCTCCTCTTCCTCTTCTTCCTCCCCCTCTTCCTCCTCCTCTTCCTCCTCCTCCTCCTCCTCCTCTTCCTCCTCCTCTTCCTCCTCCTCCTCTTCCTCTTCCTCTTCCTCCTCCTCTCCCTCCTCCTCCTCTTCCTCTTCCTCCCCTCCCTCCTCCTCCCCCCCCCTCCTCCTCCTCCTCCCTCCCCCCCCCCCCCCCCCCCACCCTCCTCCTCCGTCAGGCTCCGACGACAACAACCTGAACTCCATCTTCTACGAGCACCTGACGCGCTCCCTGCAGCACAGCCTGTGCGGGGACCTCCTGCTGGGCCGCTGGGGGAACTTCAGTACGGGCGACTGCTTCATCCTGGCCTCCGACTACCTGAACGCCCTGGTGCACCTCATCGAGATCGGCAACGGCCTGGTGACCTTCCAGCTGCGGGGGCTGGAGTTCAGAGGTGGGGGGGGGGGGGGGGGCATAAAGCACAGCGGCCGATGGCCCTGATAGATTAAGATTTTAAAAGTTCATGTCAATACTTCCCGTTCTCGCCGGTTTTCCTAAACCTGAGATCACGTCGTGACCTCGGATCTTCTATGTCACAACGTTAACATGATTGAGTCACGCGTCAGTGTTCAGGTTTTATTAGACACAGAAAAACCTGCTGAGATCATGAGACGAGGTGAACTTTCCCTCCCGGCAGCGTGACGATCAGCAGCTCTGGCCGGAGACGGCAAAGGTTCTCACAACTTCTGTCGACTCAGCAGTTTACCAGAGTCCAGATCCAGAGGCTTTCATGTGGAACAGGGTTAGGGTTAGGTTTGGGTTTAGGTTTGGGTTGGGGTTTGGGTTAAGGTTTGGGTTTGGGTTTGGGTTTGGGTTTGGGTTAGGTTTAGGGTTTGGGTTGGGGTTAAGGTTTGGGTTTGGGTTAAGATTTGGATTTGAGTTAAGATTTGGGTTAGGGTTAGGATTTGGGTTAGGTTTAGGGTTTGAGTTGGGGTTAAGGTTTGGGTTTGAGTAAAGATTTGGGTTTGGGTTGGGGTTAAGGTTAAGGTTTGGGTTAGTGGTTGGGTTTGGGTTAGGGTTAGGCTTTGGGTTTTGGTTTGGGTTAGGCTTTGGGTTTTGGTTTAGGGTTTGGGTTAAGTTTTGGGTTTGGTTTGGATTCGGGTTAAGGTTTGGGTTTGGGTTTGGTTTAGTGTTGGGGTTGGGTTTGGGTTCAGGTTAAGGTTTGGGTTAGGGTTAGGATTATGGTTTAGGGTTGGGTTAGGGTTACGGTTTAGGGTTAGGATTAGGGTTACGGTTTAGGGTTAGGGTTTGGGTTAAGGTTAGGGTTAGGATTACGGTTTAGGGTTAGGCTCAGGATTAGGGTTAGGGTTAGGGTTAGGGTTAGAGTCCCAGATGATGCAAAGTCCACCCGTCTTCATGCGGGCCCCCGTCACCAGTCCTCCTCCCTCCCCAGGGACGTACTGCCAGCAGCGGGAGGTGGAGGCCATCACGGAGGGCGTGGAGGAGGACGAGGCCTGCTGCTGCTGCGAGCCGGGCCACCTGCCCCACATCCTGTCCTTCAACACGGCCTTCGGCCAGCGCTGGCTGGCCTGGGAGGTGCTGGTCACCAAGTACGTGCTGGAGGGCTACAGCATCACCGACAACAGCGCCGCCTCCATGCTGCAGGTGTTCGACCTGCGGCGCATCCTCACCACCTACTACGTCAAGGTCCGTCGGTGTCGGGACGAGGCTTTAAGATGACGGTTCCGTCCGGGTGTTTCCTAGACTCTGACGGTCCTCCTCACCTGCAGGGCATCATCTACTACGTGGTGGCCTCGCCCAAGCTGGAGGAGTGGCTGGCCAACGAGACCATGAGGGACGGCCTGCGGGGCTGCGGCGAGAGGAACTACGTGGACCTGGACCCCACCTTCAACCCCAACATCGACGAGGACTACGACCACCGGCTGGCCGGCATCTCCAGGGACAGCTTCTGCGGGGTCTACCTGGGCTGGATCCAGTACTGCAACTCCAGGAGGGCCAAGGTGACGTGACGCACTTTGATTTTTAATGGAACTGAATAAAAAGACTCCAGTCAGGAGACGCCACTTTAATAAGCTAGAGACTCGTCGGAGTCAGAATTAGAATCTTTTAGAGCAGCGGTGCCCACACTTTTTCAGCACGCGAGCTACTTATGAAATGACCAAGTCAAAGTGATCTTGTGATCAATTGAAAGAGCCTTTTCGATTGCTGGTCCTGACCTCTGGAATGCCCCCCCCCCCCCCATTAGACAAGCCCCTCACTGTCCATTTTTAAAACTCGTCTTAAAACGCATTTTTATTCTTTGGCCTTTACCTCAGCGTGAGACTCTGCTCTGGTTTTAGTGCCTTCGTTTTTTTTTTTATTATTGTTTTAACTTTTTATGTTTTGTTTATTGTTTTACCATCTGATTGTTTTTATTGCTTTAACTTTTTTATTGTTTTTATGTTTTTATGTTGCCTCTTATATTTCTATTTCAATGTACAGCACTTTGTCTCAGCTACGGCTGCTTAAAGCGCTTTAGAAATAAAGTTGAGTTGAGTTGATCTACCCACTACAAAAATGCAAAACATATATTTATTTTCAAATATATTGAGGATTCTTTATATGTACAATGTATAATGATGTACCTTGCAAAACCGTACGAGCCAATATTGTGCAACACAACATAATTAACTATGAACATTCTTTGTAATTACCTGAGTTTACTTTGATGTTACTTTGATCTTTGGTATTGCAACGGTCGACTGGCAGACGAGACAAACGCACTTCGAAAATGACATTGTGAAAAAAAAAGTCCACCTCCCATTCCTCGTGAAAGTGACACGTCTTCGTCTTCTCACTTGGTCTCATGTTTGACGACCAAAACTTTCTCTAGTTTAAAAGAAAAAAAGCGAGGGCTTCAAATTTTGCGGTAACTCGCTGGCTAGCTTGTTAGCTTCGCCACACTTAGCGTCGTTGTTTCGATGTCATCCGACGCTACGTTCGATCGTACTCGTAATTCGGAAAGGTAAATCAGTTCCATTACACCAGCGTCTATTTTTTTTTCTAACGTCATGCGATCTACTATTACTACCTTTGCGATCGACTGGTAGATCGCGATCGGCGTATTGAGCACCCCCGTTTTAGACGTTTTCGAAAAAAGCGAGATTTTCAAGACGATTAAAAAAGAAAAGAAAAAAAACGCTAAAAGTCCAAATGTGACGGGAGTTTTTCACGAGTCTTTTCTGTGTCTCTGCTGCTCCGTAGCCTCTGGAGAGCGAGAAGGACTCGGCTCTGGTGCTGCTCTGCTTCGGCCTGTGTGTCCTGGGAAGACGAGCTCTGGGAACCGCCGCTCATCACATGTCCAGGTCAGTTACGCTAGTTTTTAAAAAATTATAAATCAGAGTTTTTCATGCGTTCGTCACGTTATCCAACACAACAACTTAGGTTGTACCGCTTTTTATTCAATTTTATTAGTATTTATTGGGGAAAAAACACGTTTATTTAACTTTAGTTTTGTCTTCAGGCCTTTAAAACTCAACGTACCGATTCTGTACAAAGTTCTGTTGTTTTGACGAGCGAATGAGTTCATGACTCGTTTCTTCTCGTTTCCACAGCAACCTGGAGTCGTTCCTTTACGGGCTCCACGCCTTGTTCAAGGGAGATTTCCGGATCTCCTCCATAAGAGACGAGTGGATCTTCGCCGACATGGAGCTGCTCAGGAAAGTCGTGGTTCCCGGAATCCGGATGTCTCTGAAACTCCACCAGGTGAGAGTCCGGGGCGTCGCCGCTACGCCCGCACCACCCACCGCTTCCGCCGCCTTCTGGGGTTAGAGTCTGTCTGTTTTTCCTCCATCAGGACCACTTCACCTCCCCCGACGAGTACGAGGAGCCGGCGGTCCTGTTCGAGGCCATCTCCTCCCACCAGCAGAACCTGGTCATCGCCCACGAGGGCGACCCGGCGTGGCGCAGCGCCGTGCTGTCCAACGCCCCGTCGCTGCTGGCGCTGCGCCACGTCCTGGACGAGGGCACCAACGAGTACAAGATCATCATGCTCAATCGCAGATACCTCAGCTTCCGGGTCATCAAGGTGACGGGGACACGGAGCCCACCGCCCGCATTCGACACGTTCACGTCTTTCTATACATTAATCACTTCTTTTTAATTTTAAAATTAAAAAAATATTTATTTTTTTTATTTTGTTTTGTTTTGTTTTGTTTTGTTTTGTTTTGTTTTGTTTTGTTTTGTTTTGTTTTGTTTTATTTTATTTTATTTTATTTTATTTTATTTTATTTTATTTTATTTTATTTTATTTTATTTTATTTTATTTTATTTTATTTTATTTTATTTTATTTTATTTTATTTTATTTTATTTTATTTTATTTTATTTTAGTGAGTGAGTTAGTGAGTTAGTTAGTTAGTTAGTTAGTTAGTTAGTTAGTTAGTTAGTTAGTTAGTTTAGTTTTTTTATTATTTATTTTTTAAATTTAATTCCATTTTTTATAAAAAATAGAAATAAAGAAATAAATAAATAAAAGCTGTCAAACATGAAAAAAAAACAAAAAAAAACATTTTTTTAAATTAAATATGTTGTGTATAATATGAGTTGATAAAATGTCTTAGAAATCTAAAATCTGCTTAAAAAAAATTTTTTTTTTATATATATATATATATGATTTTTTTTTATTTTCCCACTGTGAAAAGAATAAAAAATGACCAGAGGAGGAGAATATAGGTGGAGCCTGATCGTTTAACTGTTTAACCAATACAGGGACGGGTCAAAAATGTAAAAAAAAAACCCAACAAACCAAAAGAAATAAGAACATAAGAATATACAAAAAAGAGGAAAGAAGCTATGTACATATATACATACACCTACAGACATATACATATATGCACAATGATACATTTACTGATACAAACCTTCATAAAATCTGCTTAAATCAAACTTGTTTCCTTTCTGCGCGTCGTTTATAGACACGTGGTGGTAGAATGTGACGTTCCCCGCTTTAATCT
>NC_137666.1:1097521-1118368 GCF_963422515.1 Blennius ocellaris | reverse complement strand
AATAATTTTTTTTTAGAAAGCTTCCCGGAGACGCCTTGACCCCGAGCGCCTCCAGACTCCGCCATGCTCTTCGTCCAGGCGGTGGTGTCGGCCGTCTTCTCCACCCCCCTCAACCCCTTCCTGGGCAGCGCCATCTTCATCACCTCCTACGTCCGCCCCGTCAAGTTCTGGGAGAGGGACTACAAGTGAGGACGGAGTGGAAAGATTAAAAACACACACACAACAAAAATCTTCTCCGTCCTGATCATCTTGGTGTTTCTCTTGTTTGTGCAGCACGAAGCGAGTGGATCACTCCAACACCCGGCTGGCCTCCCAGCTGGACAGGAACCCAGGTGAGCCCAGGACAGGACACGCCCACTTTTATGTGTTTATTGGAAAACATTGTTTAAAAAAAAAAAAAAAAATGAAGTAGCGACAGTTTCAACCCTTCAATGGCGACATCGTCTGGATTTATTGAGCCTTTTTGGCGATAAAGTGAAAATGAAATGAGTTAAAAGCTCGGCTCCGTTTTCTGAGATTGACGTTCTTCGTTCTTGCTCCTGATTGGCTGCTAGTCCCGGAGAAATCTACTAATCCGTCAGAACCGCTAACGTGACCAGGAAGCTTTTCTCCTTTCTGAGCGTTTTGTCAAACAACACTGTTCTGGGATATTCAGTGTTTCCTCTTCCTCCTCCTCCTCTTCCTCCTCCTCTTCCTCTTCCTCTTCCTCCTCCTCCTCTTCCTCTTCCTCCTCCTGCTCTTCCTCCTCTTCCTCCTCCTCTTCCTCTTCCTCCTCCTCTTCCTCCTCCTCCTCTTCCTCTTCCTCCTCCTCCTCTTCCTCTTCCTCCTCCTCCTCTTCCTCCTCCTCCTCTTCCTCTTCCTCCTCCTCCTCTTCCTCTTCCTCCTCCTCCTCTTCCTCTTCCTCCTCCTCCTCTTCCTCCTCCTCCTCCTGCTCTTCCTCCTCCTCTTCCTCTTCCTCCTCCTGCTCTTCCTCCTCTTCCTCCTCCTCCTCTTCCTCCTCTTCCTCTTCCTCCTCCTGCTCTTCCTCTTCCTCCTCCTGCTCTTCCTCCTCCTCTTCCTCTTCCTCCTCCTGCTCTTCCTCCTCTTCCTCCTCCTCCTCTTCCTCCTCCTCCTCTTCCTCCTCCTCTTCCTCTTCCTCCTCTTCCTCCTCCTCCTCTTTCTCTTCCTCCTCCTCTTCCTCTTCCTCCTTCTCATCCTCCTCTTCTTCCTCTTCCTCTTCCTCCTCCTCTTCCTCTTCATCCTCCTCTCCCTCCTCTTCCTCCTCTTCCTCTTCCACCTCCTCTTCCTCTTCTTCCTCCGCCTCTTCCTCCTCCTCTTCCTCCTCCCCTCTCCTCTTCCTCCTCCTCCTCCTCCTCCTCTCCCTCCTCCTCTTCCTCCTCCTCCTCTTCCTCTTCCTCCCCCCCTCCTCCTCCTCCTCCCTCCTCCTCCTCCCCCCCCCTCCTCTTCCTCCTCTTCCTCTTCCACCTCCTCTTCCTCCTCCTCCTCCTCTTCCTCTTCTTCCTCCCCCTCTTCCTCCTCCTCTTCCTCCTCCTCCTCCTCCTCCTCTTCCTCCTCCTCTTCCTCCTCCTCCTCTTCCTCTTCCTCTTCCTCCTCCTCTCCCTCCTCCTCCTCTTCCTCTTCCTCCCCTCCCTCCTCCTCCCCCCCCTCCTCCTCCTCCTCCCTCCCCCCCCCCCCCCCCCCCCCCCACCCTCCTCCTCCGTCAGGCTCCGACGACAACAACCTGAACTCCATCTTCTACGAGCACCTGACGCGCTCCCTGCAGCACAGCCTGTGCGGGGACCTCCTGCTGGGCCGCTGGGGAACTTCAGTACGGGCGACTGCTTCATCCTGGCCTCCGACTACCTGAACGCCCTGGTGCACCTCATCGAGATCGGCAACGGCCTGGTGACCTTCCAGCTGCGGGGGCTGGAGTTCAGAGGTGGGGGGGGGGGGGGGGGGGCATAAAGCACAGCGGCCGATGGCCCTGATAGATTAAGATTTTAAAAGTTCATGTCAATACTTCCCGTTCTCGCCGGTTTTCCTAAACCTGAGATCACGTCGTGACCTCGGATCTTCTATGTCACAACGTTAACATGATTGAGTCACGCGTCAGTGTTCAGGTTTTATTAGACACAGAAAAACCTGCTGAGATCATGAGACGAGGTGAACTTTCCCTCCCGGCAGCGTGACGATCAGCAGCTCTGGCCGGAGACGGCAAAGGTTCTCACAACTTCTGTCGACTCAGCAGTTTACCAGAGTCCAGATCCAGAGGCTTTCATGTGGAACAGGGTTTGGGTTAGGTTTGGGTTTAGGTTTGGGTTGGGGTTTGGGTTAAGGTTTGGGTTTGGGTTTGGGTTTGGGTTAGGTTTAGGGTTTGGGTTAAGATTTGGATTTGAGTTAAGATTTGGGTTAGGGTTAGGATTTGGGTTAGGTTTAGGGTTTGAGTTGGGGTTAAGGTTTGGGTTTGAGTTAAGATTTGGGTTTGGGTTGGGGTTAAGGTTAAGGTTTGGGTTAGTGGTTGGGTTTGGGTTAGGGTTAGGCTTTGGGTTTTGGTTTGGGTTAGGCTTTGGGTTTTGGTTTAGGGTTTGGGTTCAGTTTTGGGTTTGGTTTGGATTCGGGTTAAGGTTTGGGTTTGGGTTTGGTTTAGTGTTGGGGTTGGGTTTGGGTTCAGGTTAAGGTTTGGGTTAGGGTTAGGATTATGGTTTAGGGTTGGGTTAGGGTTACGGTTTAGGGTTAGGCTTAGGATTAGGGTTACGGTTTAGGGTTAGGGTTTGGGTTAAGGTTAGGGTTAGGATTACGGTTTAGGGTTAGGCTCAGGATTAGGGTTAGGGTTAGGGTTAGAGTCCCAGATGATGCAAAGTCCACCCGTCTTCATGCGGGCCCCCGTCACCAGTCCTCCTCCCTCCCCAGGGACGTACTGCCAGCAGCGGGAGGTGGAGGCCATCACGGAGGGCGTGGAGGAGGACGAGGCCTGCTGCTGCTGCGAGCCGGGCCACCTGCCCCACATCCTGTCCTTCAACACGGCCTTCGGCCAGCGCTGGCTGGCCTGGGAGGTGCTGGTCACCAAGTACGTGCTGGAGGGCTACAGCATCACCGACAACAGCGCCGCCTCCATGCTGCAGGTGTTCGACCTGCGGCGCATCCTCACCACCTACTACGTCAAGGTCCGTCGGTGTCGGGACGAGGCTTTAAGATGACGGTTCCGTCCGGGTGTTTCCTAGACTCTGACGGTCCTCCTCACCTGCAGGGCATCATCTACTACGTGGTGGCCTCGCCCAAGCTGGAGGAGTGGCTGGCCAACGAGACCATGAGGGACGGCCTGCGGGGCTGCGGCGAGAGGAACTACGTGGACCTGGACCCCACCTTCAACCCCAACATCGACGAGGACTACGACCACCGGCTGGCCGGCATCTCCAGGGACAGCTTCTGCGGGGTCTACCTGGGCTGGATCCAGTACTGCAACTCCAGGAGGGCCAAGGTGACGTGACGCACTTTGATTTTTAATGGGACTGACAAAAAAATACTCCAGTCAGGAGACGCCACTTTAATAAGTTCGGAGGTCAGAATTAGAATCTTTTAGAGCAGCGGTGCCCACACCTTGTTCAGCACGCGAGCTACTTATGAAATGACCAAGTCAAAGTGAGCTGTTGAGATCGAATTGAAAGAGCCTTTTCGATTGCTGGGTCCTGACCTCTGGAATGCCCCCCCCCCCCCCCCCCGTTAGACAAGCCCCCTCACTGTCCATTTTAAAACTCGTCTTAAAACGCATTTTTATTCTTTGGCCTTTACCTCAGCGTGAGACTCTGCTCTGGTTTTAGTGCCTTCGTTTTTTTTTTTTATTATTGTTTTTAACTTTTTATGTTTTGTTTATTGTTTTACCATCTGATTGTTTTATTGCTTTAACTTTTTTATTGTTTTTATGTTTTTATGTTGCCTCTTATATTTCTATTTCAATGTACAGCACTTTGTCTCAGCTACCGGCTGCTTAAAGCGCTTTAGAAATAAAGTTGAGTTGAGTTGATCTACCCACTACAAAAATGCAAAACATATATTTATTTTCAAATATATTGAGGATTCTTTATATGTACAATGTATAATGACGTACCTTGCAAAACCGTACGAGCCAATATTGTGCAACACAACATAATTAACTATGAACATTCTTTGTAATTACCTGAGTTTACTTTGATGTTACTTTGATCTTTGGTATTGCAACGGTCGACTGGCAGACGAGACAAACGCACTTCGAAAATGACATTGTGAAAAAAAAAGTCCACCTCCCATTCCTCGTGAAAGTGACACGTCTTCGTCTTCTCACTTGGTCTCATGTTTGACGACCAAAACTTTCTCTAGTTTAAAAGAAAAAAAAGCGAGGGCTTCAAATTTTGCGGTAACTCGCTGGCTAGCTTGTTAGCTTCGCCACACTTAGCGTCGTTGTTTCGATGTCATCTGACGCTACGTTCGATCGTACTCGTAATTCGGAAAGGTAAATCAGTTCCATTACACCAGCGTCTATTTTTTTTTTCTAACGTCATGCGATCTACTATTACTACCTTTGCGATCGACTGGTAGGTCGCGATCGGCGTATTGAGCACCCCCGTTTTAGACGTTTTCGAAAAAAGCGAGATTTTCAAGACGATTAAAAAAGAAAAGAAAAAAAACGCTAAAAGTCCAAATGTGACGGGAGTTTTTCACGAGTCTTTTCTGTGTCTCTGCTGCTCCGTAGCCTCTGGAGAGCGAGAAGGACTCGGCTCTGGTGCTGCTCTGCTTCGGCCTGTGTGTCCTGGGAAGACGAGCTCTGGGAACCGCCGCTCATCACATGTCCAGGTCAGTTACGCTAGTTTTTAAAAAATTATAAATCAGAGTTTTTCATGCGTTCGTCACGTTATCCAACACAACAACTTAGGTTGTACCACTTTTTATTCAATTTTATTAGTATTTATTGGGGAAAAAACACGTTTATTTAACTTTAGTTTTGTCTTCAGGCCTTTAAAACTCAACGTACCGATTCTGTACAAAGTTCTGTTGTTTTGACGAGCGAATGAGTTCATGACTCGTTTCTTCTCGTTTCCACAGCAACCTGAGTCGTTCCTTTACGGCTCCACGCCTTGTTCAAGGGAGATTTCCGGATCTCCTCCATAAGAGACGAGTGGATCTTCGCCGACATGAGCTGCTCAGGAAAGTCGTGTTCCCGGAATCCGGATGTCTCTGAAACTCCACCAGGTGAGAGTCTGGGGCGTCGCCGCTACGCCCGCACCAACCCACCGCTTCCGCCGCCTTCTGGGGTTAGAGTCTGTCTGTTTTTCCTCCGTCAGGACCACTTCACCTCCCCCGACGAGTACGAGGAGCCGGCGGTCCTGTTCGAGGCCATCTCCTCCCACCAGCAGAACCTGGTCATCGCCCACGAGGGCGACCCGGCGTGGCGCAGCGCCGTGCTGTCCAACGCCCCGTCGCTGCTGGCGCTGCGCCACGTCCTGGACGAGGGCACCAACGAGTACAAGATCATCATGCTCAATCGCAGATACCTCAGCTTCCGGGTCATCAAGGTGACGGGACACGGAGCCCACCGCCCGCATTCGACACGTTCACGTCTTTCTATACATTAATCACTTCTTTTTAATTTTTAAAATTAAAAAAATATTTTTTTGTTTTGTTTTCTTTTCTTTTCTTTTCTTTTCTTTTCTTTTCTTTTCTTTCTTTTCTTTTCTTTTCTTTTCTTTTCTTTTCTTTTCTTTCTTTTCTTTTCTTTTCTTTTCTTTTCTTTTCTTTCTTTTGTTTTGTTTTGTTTTGTTTTGTTTTATTTTATTTATTTTATTTTATTTTATTTTATTTTATTTTATTTTATTTTATTTTATAGTTTAGTTTAGTTTAGTTTAGTTTAGTTTAGTTTAGTTTAGTTTAGTTTAGTTTAGTTTAGTTTAGTTTAGTTTTTTTATTATTTATTTTTTAAATTTAATTCCATTTTTATAAAAAAATAGAAATAAATAAATAAATAAATAAAAGCTGTCAAACATGAAAAAAAAACAAAAAAAAACATTTTTTTAAATTAAATATGTTGTGTATAATATGAGTTGATAAAATGTCTTAGAAATCTAAAATCTGCTTAAAAATTTTTTTTTTTTTATATATATATATATATATGATTTTTTTTAATTTTCCCACTGTGAAAAGAATAAAAAATTACCAGAGGAGGAGAATATAGGTGGAGCCTGATCGTTTTAACTGTTTAACCAATACAGGGACGGGTCAAAAATGTAAAAAAAAAACAACAAACCAAAAGAAAATAAGAACATAAGAATATACAAAAAAGAGGAAAGAAGTTATGTACATATATACATACACCTACAGACATATACATATATGCACAATGATACATTTACTGATACAAACCTTCATAAAATCTGCTTAAATCAAAACGTGTTTCCTTCTGCGCGTCGTTCAAACCTTTATAGACACGTGGTGGTAGAATGTGACGTCTCTCTGCTTTAATCTGACTCCTCCCCTCCGCAGGTGAACAAAGAGTGCGTCCGCGGCCTTTGGGCAGGGCAGCAGCAGGAGCTGGTGTTCCTCCGCAACCGGAACCCGGAGCGCGGCAGCATCCAGAACGCCAAGCAGGCGCTGCGCAACATGATCAACTCGTCGTGCGACCAGCCCATCGGCTACCCCATCTACGTGTCGCCGCTGACCACCTCCTACTGCGACTCGCACCCCGCAGCTCGGCCACGTCCTGGGCGGCGCCATCAGCGTCGGCAACATCCGGAACTTCGTGGTCAGCACCTGGCACAGGTGGGGTTCCCCCGCGGCCTGGCGTTTACTTTGGGGCTCCGCCTCTACGGGGTTTTATTTGTGGCAAAATTGTGAGCGAGCGACGGGAAAGTTTGAGCGCAAAAAAAAATGAATTGTGGAAGAGCGCTAGTAGCATTTTGAGGAATATTTAAATTGCGCAAAGAAAAACTTGAGATTGTCAAAAATAATTTCTGCGCTCAGATTCTTCCTCTGCGCTCTCAACCTCTCTCTCTCTCTCTCTCTCTCTCTCTCTCTCTCTCCTCGCCTCTCTCTCTCTCTCTCGCTCGCTCAAATCTCTCCACCTCCGCTCAAGTTCTGCTGTGCGCTCGCTCAAAATGTGCAAAGCCCAAATGTGACAGACTTCGGGATTCTGGAAGTGGCAAGGAGAAGGAGGAAAAGGAGGAGGAGAAGGAGGAGGAGGAGAAGAAGGAGAAAAAAAAAATAATAAGGCAAACTAAAGATAACGATCCTGGATTATAACATGTTTTCCCTCGCAGTTTGTTTTTCCCTCTTCTTCTCCTCCTTCTCCTTCTCCTCTTCTCCTTCTTCTTCTCCTTCTCCATCTCTTCTTCCTTCTCCTCCTTCTCCTCTCCTTCTCCTTCTCCTTCTCCTTCCTTCTTCTTTCTTCTTCTTCTCCTTCTCCTTCTTCTTCTCCTTCTTCTCCTTCTCCTTCTCCTTCTCCTTCTTCTTCTTCTTCTCCTTCTGCTCCTTCTCCTTCTCCTTCTTCTTCTCCTTCTCCTTCTCCTTCTTCTTCTTCTTCTCCTTCTCCTTCTTCTTCTTCTTCTCCTACTCCTTCTTCTTCTCCTTCTTCTCTTCTCCTTCTCCTTCTCCTTCTCCTCCTTCTTCTTCTTCTCCTTCTCCTTCTCCTTCTCCTTCTCCTTCTCCTTCTCCTTCTCCTTCTCCTTCTCCTTCTCCTTCTCCTCCTTCTCCTTCTCCTTCTTCTTCTTCTTCTTCGTTGGTTATGAGGCACGTCCAGAATCCAGAGCAACCAATCAGAGTTCAACGCCCCCAATTTCTGTGATTGGTGGACAACTTGTGTCTGTCACATTTGGGCTTTGCCACATTTTGAGAGAGAGCGAGAGAGAGAGAGAGAGAGAGCGAGAGAGAGAGAGAGAGAGAGCGAGAGAGAGAGCGAGAGAGAGAGAGAGACGAAGAGAGAGAGAGAGAGAGCGAGAGAGAGCGAGAGAGAGAGCGAGAGAGAGAGAGCTGCACAATAAACTTTTTTGCGCTCAAATGTTCCCGTCGCTCGCTCACAATTTTGCCCTAAATATAAAACCCCGTACGCCTCCGTCCGGCGGGAGGCGGAGCCCAAAGTAACGGGTCGTTTCCTCCTCCTCCTCCTCCTCCTCCTCCTCCAGGCTACGGAAAGGCTGCGGCGCCGGCTGCAACAGCGGCGGCAACATCGAGGACTCGGACGCCGGCGGCGGCCTGTCGTGCGGCAGCGGGAACGGCGTGGGCGGCGACTCCCAGCAGAGCTCGGTGTCGCACGGCGGCACCTCCGGACCGGCGCCGCCTCACTCCTACCAGCCCCACTCTCTGGGTGAGGACCCGCTCGGGGGCGGCCCGCCGGCGTGACCCGCTTGATTGTGAACTTCCTGTTGTGTGTGTCCCGCCCCCTCCCGCCCCTCCCCCCCCCCCTCGTCCAGGCACCAGTCAGAGCTCCCACTCCGTCCAGTCCAGCCTGGTGCGCCACTCGCCGGCCCGCGCCTCGGTGGCCAGCCAGTCCTCGTCGTACCGCTACAGCAGCAGCCGCCACTCGTCGCTGCGCACCTCCACCACGGGGCTGGAGCCGTGCCGCCGCTCCTCCACCAGCCAGCTGTCGCTGCGCACGCTCCCCACCTCGCTGCAGCTGCGGCTGGGCTCCGCCTCCGACCCCGCCGGCCCCTCCGCCTCGCTCTCCAGCCACAGCATCCCGCCCTGCAAGCGCCACACGCTGGTGGGCCTGCTGGGCAGCGACGGCCTGTGCGGCGTGGCGACGGAGCCGCTGGGCCAGCAGCAGCAGCACCACCACCACCACCACCACCTCCACCACCACCACTACCCGCAGCAGCACAACCCCGCCGTCTCCACCGTGCGGCGGGACGACATCTCCTACAGGGTGCAGGTCGGTGCGGGTTCTCCTGTCAGATTACCCACAATCCCCTGCTCGGGTCGGACCTCTTTTTTCATTTAAAGTCCCAGTGAAATGTAACACACTACTTTGCAAAAAAACGATAGTTGGGGTTCTACTTCTAAGGTTCCTCCGACTCTGCCCCACCACTGTCGTCGCATAACAAAGTTATTTGAATTTTGAAGTCGGGGGAATCCTTCTTCTTCGTGGGCGGAGCCTATATGTGATGTCACGAGTTGTGCAGATCTCGATCTGTTGTGTTTATATCGGCTTGTTTCCCTCTTAAATATCCAAGTTTTTACAGTGTTTTAAAGTTATAGTCGGCGTTTTATGAGCCTTGATGAAAGATTGAGCCTGGAAGAGACCGAGAGAGGAGGAAAGGAGCACAGGCGACGGGAGCAGCTAGCCGCTAGCTCACGCAGCTAGCGGCTAGCGGGAGCTGCTAGCTCGGGCGGCTAGTAGACGATCAAGTAATACCTGGACTCATCTTCGGTGATTCCACAGTCAGAAAAGCGCTTCGATCCAGGAAGCCGGTCGTTCTGCCAAAAGTCAGGAGCCTCAAAGCCTCAAAGTGAAAAGTGGCGGCTGCTGAGGCGAGGAGACGAGGACGAATGGAGGACGAAGCGTCTTCTGCTTCCTCAAACATGTTCCAGACGGGGTCACCGATGGCAGAACCACCTTCTGTGTCTTCTTCATCAATCACTGGGTTTGAAATGACCACGATGATGAAATATGGTTAAATTCAGCCTCTTCGTGGTCAAAACTCTGATCCTCCATAATGTAAACACAACTTGGGCGTGTGCACAACTCGTGATGTCACTCTGTTATTGTCAGAAGCTCCGCCCAGCAGAGGAAATACCGACGTTTATCGGCTATTTTGTGTTTTAACATTTTACCCTTCAGCCAGTTAGCATAAAAAATGTCCCTAGAAGCGACACCAGAGTGTTTTGGAGGTGGAATCTTCATTTCACCGGGACTTTAAGCGTGTCTTTTCTCAACCTGCAGATCGTGGACGCCGGTCAGGTGCTGGAGGGCATCAACCTGTCGAAGAGGAAGGAGCTGCAGTGGCCCGACGAGACGGCGAGGCTGCGGGCGGGACGGACCTGCTGGAGGGAGTGGAGCCCCCTGGAGGGCATGGAGGGACACGTGAGTGCTTCACAACACTGTCGAGTGCATGAAGGACGCTTCGTCCACTCCTATAAATGTGTGTGTGTGTGTGTGTGTGTGTGTGTGTGTGTGTGCAGGTGATTCACCGGTGGGTGCCTTGTAGCCGAGACGCGGCCAGTCGCTCCCATATCGACAAGACCATCCTGCTGGTACAGGTGGACGATAAGCTAGTGCCCATCATTGAGACTGGGGTCATTGAACTGGGCGCCGAGGTCTGACCGAAAGCACACACACACACACACACACGCACACACACACGCACGCACACGCGCAAAGACACGCCCGCACACACTGTGTGCGGACACGAAGCCAGCGGCTCTCGGCGGGACGCTCGGGGACAAACAGGAAGTGGGAGCTTCTCCCCCCTCCCCCGCTCCTGCTCGCTGAGGGGGAGAGAGGAAGCCAGGGAAAAAAAAAAAAAAAAAAAAAATTCAATAAAATAAAAAGAGTGCAAGCACAGGCGGAGCGGACGATTTTTACCCAACATGCTTTGCTGCTGCTGCTGCTGCTGCCGCTGCTGCCACACACACACACACACACACACACACACACAGTATCTGCCTTGCTTCGCGTCTCAGAAATGCTGCATGACAGTGAAACGACGGCCCTTCAGTTTAAAGCGATTAATTTTTCTATGCATCTCATCAACGATCCCGTTGGAGATTTCCCGACCGCGCTGAGTGTACGCAGCACGCCGGGGGCGTTTCTTTTTACATCCGTCGTCGTTCGTCCTTGAAAGATCATTTGCCAAATAAGTCCGTCAAACATCTGCCATGGTTTCAAAACACATTGGAGATTGAAGATTTTTTTTCATTTTTTTTTTTTTTTTTGGTCTTTTTCTCGCTGCCATGACGGCGGAGTTGTCGTCGCCGCCGCCGCCGCCGTTCTCCACAAACTCTGCTCCATAGTTGTCATTCCTTTAGATTGGTTTGAAATTTTGCAGGATTAATTTGCGCAAAAAGAAAAAAGAAAGAAAACAACTTGCACTATGTTTTTTTTTTTTTTTATTATTATTAATTTACAGTGATGCACTACAATCTTTAGATGATATCACGGTTTATTTATTACAGACTCTGAATGGCCATGGTTACCGATGCCTTGGGAATGAAAAAAAGAAATGCAATCATTATTCTGTTTTCTGCCATTTTTTTTATTTTATTTTGTGTTTGATAAACTTGAAAATAACTTTTTACTGTATATGATTATATCTATATATATATATCTATAAATATATATATATTTACACAAATATATATATATATATATATAATGGCGATGTATAAAGGTTTTTGTTTTCAATATTTATTACTGTGAATATAGTATTTACACTTTGTTAAATCTTTTTTTTTTTTTTTCATTTTGAGACAAAGGTTAATGTATTAAGGACCATTGGTTGAAAATGAGATTCCGCTTTTTTGATGATGGGACTTTCACTATTTAACTTAATTTTTTTCTATATGGAGAAATAAAAGTTTGATTTATTGCTGTTTAAATTGTCGTATGTTTTTATTTTTTGGTTGATTTTATGAATCGCTACCAACGTTTAGCGGTGCAGTTACACACCCAACTGACAGGGGGCAGCATAATGCAGAAGATCTGCTGCACAGCGGAGCAGAAAACGTAAAAGGAGACACAAAACGAGGTTGAAGTGATAATGAGGGCTTTACTTACATTTGCAGTGTTTAATTTACTTTCTTCTGCACCTGCCTTTGAAATGTTCACGAGTTCCTCTTCACTCCTCGTCACCACCTAGTGGTCAGAAGCGGTAATACGATCTCCTGTTACGACATCTGTCCACCCGGAGTCTATAATAATAAAACGACTAACTTTAAATGTTACGACGTCGTAATGAAGCAACGTCAAAATAGGTCAACAGTTAAAGTGGTGATAAATATAGCTTGTGTAGGAGTTTTACAAGTTAAATTAATAAAATGAACACTTCTCATGACCCCTATCAAACTATCATATATATTGTGTACATTATGCTCGTGAAAGTTTAAAAGAAAAGAAAATATTTTACATTTATATGGTCAGAGTTTGAGAGCCCTTTTATCTGTTCCCTTTGAAGATTAGACATAGAAAATCATGCAAGGTCTTTAAAAGGAGAAAAAAAAACAATTTTAAAGGTTTCAGGCTGCACATTTTAGCAATAATCAGCAATAATAAGTTTAAAAAAAAAAGTGTTTTTGAAACCAGGGAATTAAAATAAGACTAATAGAGTCGAGCATGACTCCATTATCTACTACTACTATACGTCTATTAAAGTGTTTTAACGTCTGACACGAAGTTCTGCCAAATAGAAGTAGAACAAGTAGATCACGGTTTTCACAAAGTGTCCCAGTTGAGAATCCCGTCATGTGATTTCAGAAGAAAAACGCTGACGAAATCCACTTTTCACTTCCAGCGAAAGCAGACGGGTCACCTCGTCACATGACTGTGGTATATAGTCAAGCCCCGCCCACCTGCACGCGCACTGCTGCGCTCTGATTGGCTGCCGGGGACCAGCGTTCCTTGTTTTTCCCAAGGCGTCATATATAAACGTGGATGTCCGTGAAACCGCGTCTCTCTCGTCTCGTCTCGCCACAAAAAAACCCGCTGGAAACAAAAGGTAATAGACACTTTATCTGCCGCTATCCGCTCAGGAGTTTTCCTTCAACCCCGGAGGTTGTTCCAGCGGCTAATAGCGCGGTTGCTCCGTTAGCTCGCTGCGGTTAGCCTCCCGGGGTGCGCGTCACGTGACCTGCTTCTACTTTGTTTACATCTTCATTTGTTCTGTTTCCTCGCAGTTTGAACGGGAAGGCGTTTTAATACACATTTAAAAACTTTCTGCGGGATGTTCCGGAGCGTCCTCCTCGCCCTGCTCGGCCTCAGTGCCGGGCCGGTGCTCGGCTTCCCCTCCCCGACAGGCTCGGGCAAGAACTGGGCGGTGATCGTGGCCGGATCCAACGGCTGGTACAACTACAGGCACCAGGTGAGATCCACATCCACATCCACATCTAGATTCAGATCCACATCCACGTCCAGATCTAGATTCAGATCCAGATCCAGATTCAGATTCAGATTCAGATCCAAATTAAGAGTGACTTTATTAAACCCTTGGGATGACTCCCTCAGGGGAAATCAGAATTGTCCATCTGTCTATGGAGTAAAACTGTGGAACTCTTTAAGTGTGGAATTTAAATGTTCAAGTGTTTAGAAAATTCTGAGAGACTATGAACATTTTTAAAAATAGTTGACTGTAACTGTAGAACTGTAAGACACAAGGAGGCTGTTTTTTTATTAAGTTCTATTACCTGGTGAGGAGTTGATGGGGAATCACATTGATTTGATTTTGTTGTAAAGTTGCTAATAGGAACAGAAAACACAAGATGAATCTTCTCTCTGTTCCTTTTTGTTCATGTATGGATGACTACTTATATTATATCATATATTTCATATGGCATATTGCATGTACATATACATATGTTTATACATGTGCAAGTACACTAATACCATTGGTATTATTATTATTATAAGTATACTATTACTATTGGCATTATTATTATTATTATTATTGCTGATATATATATATATATATATTGTTATTGTTATATTATTGCTACCATTATTAGTAGTACTACACACGAGTATTATACACTATTACACATTGTTATTATGTGTATTGTTGTTATTATTATTATATAATGCCTACTTCTAATGGCTCTGCCACTGCACCTTACTATTTATTTATCTTGCTTTTATCTCGTCTTATTTCTAAGTGCCCATGTTCCGTTCTGTGTTTTACTTTATGTCTTATACCCAGGTATTTTTATTTTTTTATTTTTTACTTTTATTTCTATTCTATTGTATTTTATAATATTCGTATGTACCAGATTGCTGCAACAAAACAATCTCAACAACCATCTATCTATCTATCTATATATATATAGTGAAATGACATGACATGAACAAATAAATAAAGGAAAATAAATTAAAAAAAATTCAAGTTCCAGCAGTTTTTAACAGGACAGGAGGATAAGGATTTTAAAAAATAATAATAATAATTATGTACAATATTATATAGACTCTTCACTAACCTTTACTAAATAGAAAATAGCAACAAAAAAAAAAAAAGAATAAAAACTCCAAATAAAATGTAAAGTGACAGGTGACAGACGGGGTTAATTGTTGGGAAGCCGCGACTTCCCTTCTGTCCTCTGACCCCTCTGAGGACACACACACACACACACACACACACACACACACACACACACACACACACACACACACAGGGGAAAGTGAAACCTCGCATGCGCATGAATGACTCAGGTGTTTGCACTTCTATATTTATTGCACCTGCTCCTTCTTTCCTGCACGATTCTTCTTATTTCCACATTTTTGATGGTTTCATGCTTCACCCACCCCCTCCCCCCCCCCCCCCCCCCAGGCCGACGCCTGCCACGCCTACCAGATCCTGCACAAGAACGGGATCCCCGACGAGCAGATCGTGGTCATGATGTATGACGACCTGGCCGACAACCAGGAGTGAGTGCAAACTGATGTGTTATTACCACGTGTTATTACACTTCACTTTACAGTCGAGGGTTTTTGTTTCCCCTTTCCTTTATTTTTTTTTAACGATCCTTTTGTGCAAAGAAAAGGAATGAGGAAGTGAAAAACACACGACGGCCGCCTTTTTATCAAACCGAGAGCGACGAGAAGATTAGAATAGAGTTTTTTTGCCTCTTTCTTGACGTCTTAGTTCGTTTCTGTGGCTAAAATATGAATAACATGAACGACTTCCATCGTCCAACTTTGCTTATTATTCACAGTCTTTATTACGACGTAGAAAATAAAGTTTTTAATGCAGTAATCTATCTCGTATGTGACGACCTGTAATAATGAACTTGGCTTTTCTAAACATAAATAGATTCTCGCCCTAAAAGCTAATAAATAAACAAAAAAAACACATTATTCAAGTCTTTAAATCAAATATTTCACAAGTGACTCGATCTCGAGGTGGAAATTATTGTTAATTATGATTATTAAATATTCTAATCTGACATGTTGATCATGTTCAGCCACAGTTTAGGTTTAATGGATCGTTGTCAAACTGTATTACACATTATTATCATACATTGCATATACATTTATTTAAAAAAAACTTTTTTGAAATTTTTACTGCCTAATTCAGATGAATTTGCACTTTTCTTCTTGTTTTGTTCATTTATCAAAGACAAACAAGTGAAAAATCTTCATAAAGTCCATTCTGTCCAGTAAACGGTTAAAAACTTGGTTGTTTTCACTTTATTATGACGATAAAACAAGGAACTTTACTTACTTCTCTCTTCCAGATGCTTCGGTCATCAAATCTGCGGCGTCTCGTCTTGAGAAATGATGTGTTGTGTGATTTCTACCACCGATTTCCAGGATCGTTTTGTTTGTAGTTATAAATCAGTTATTTCCTGAAAAGTCGCCGGAGCTCCAGAACGGCTGAATAAATCAAAATGAACTGGAACCGGTTGGTCTGACAAAATCTAGTCTATGACTTGTTGATTTAAATGAGATAAATTAATAATTTAACAGAGATTCAGTAACACAACGAAGGCTTGTTTCACCAAAACTGCGTTTATTTATTGATTCGTTATCATTTTGATAGACGTTTTCCCTGCATTTCTACACACGGTAGCAAATATTCATCTCCACAGTGTCGCGTGTTATTTGTAATTTATGTAAATAAATTAGTGTTGCCCAGCATACAACAGGTAAGATGAGTAAATATGCCACAATTTTCATATTTACCCAGATTAACTTCCAGTAAAAACGACACGTCAGTGTCTGTTATTACAGGTTTAAAGCAGGACGGGCCTGTTCTGTTGTGTCACATGAGTATTTTTCTTTCACGCCGTCTGTGATTCTTGCCGACTCGTGGTTTTGATAGGAAGAAATGAGGAAGTTACCAAATGTGTGTTTCGGGGTTTTTTTTAATAATGTGATTTAAAGTGTTGGAGTTAATCTGATAAGAGAAGTGAGCGTCATGTGACCGAACGTCTTCAACACTCGAGACTCTCGGCGGTTAAAAAGTCCGACGACGGTTGAACCACAGAAGAAGAGAAAAACAAAAAAAAGCGCTGAGTCGTCGCGACGAGACGAGACGAGTCACAAGGAAGCAATTTAAGTTAAAGCAGTTAAAGCAGATTCACGTGTCACTTTAAATATTTACCTGCCAACTTTTTACAGTAGAAGTTAAAACGGTGGAAATAGATTTTAAAAAAGTTTTACTGAATCGTCTTTAATGAGGAAGTTTTACAACGAGGGATTTTAACTGTGGCCCTTTAATGAAGTCGCTTAAAAACAAACGATGAAGACGTGTTGTTCAGTGTGGAAATGAAGCGAGACGAAAACAAGACGCTATAAAAAAAAACAAAACTGTGATGACTCATCATTCCCGCCGCCAAAATAAAAGTACTCTGTTTAAAACAGTTGTTTGCTTTAGAGGTGCATTTAGTTATATTCTTGTAAAATATCCACATTTCAGTGTGATGAACTTTAAAGTGGTGCTTTAAAATGTGAACGAGCGCTTTGAACATTGTTTAAATTAGTTTTTGGAGAAAAGTTTTAACTTCCACCGTCGTTGTTTTAAAGGTGAAATGTGTTTTTCTGACTCGCGGAGTAAAAATCTCTGGACTGTCGACTGTTAAACACTTTAAAAAAGAAAAAAGTCTTTTTAAAAACTGATATTTCAAACTTTTCCTTTCTTGCGTTTCCCCACAATCTGTCCATCTCGCCTTTTTTTTTTTTTTTTTAAAGTGAAGTGAACCTTGTTTATCACGGGGTTGTCGGTTCAAATCCCCAGCTGCTTCTTATCTGCGTCAACCAGGCTGTGAATGATCGACTCCCCAACGTTATTTATTAATTTTGTGTGTTTCGTCGGCCGGTTGCACTTCCTCATGCGCCCGCTGTGATCCCCTCCCCCGCAGCAACCCGACTCCCGGCGTCGTCATCAACAGGCCCAACGGCACCGACGTCTACAAGGGCGTGGTGAAGGACTACACCGGGGACGTGAGTGTCCCCGTCCTCGTCCCCGTCCCCGTCCCCGTCCCCCGTCCACCCAGTCACTCAGGCTCGACTCTCAGTTTGAAAAAAAAAAACAGAAAATCACCAAAATGGGAGCTTTAAAGTGAAAACTTTATTATTAAGACATCAGTTTTCTTCACTTTTTTGACACTTGTTTTATGAGAAGGTGATAATAAAGGTAAATAAATTATTTAATAATCCAGGAATATGAGAATAAACACAAAGATGAAAATTTTCTTTAAAAAAATCATCGATTTAAAAAAAAAAAAAACATAGATTTTGTAAAAAAAAAAAAAAATTGGGGAATAGAAACAGAAAAAAAACTATAAAAATTTGACAAACAAAATTTAATGCAAGCTCAATTTTCTTTAAAAAAATCATAGATTAAAAAACAAAATTGAATAGAAACAGGAAAAAAAACAATAAAAATTTGCCAAACAAAATTTCATACAAACTCAAAATTTTCTTTAAAAAAAATCATAGATTTAAAAAAATCATAGATTTTGTAAAAAAAAAAAAAATGGAATAGAAACAGGGAAAAAACAATAAAAATTTGACAAACAAATTTTAATACACACTCAAAATTTTCTTTTAAAAATAATTTTTGAAAAATTTAATAGAAACAAGAAAAATCAATAAAAACATTTGACAAAAAATTGAAAAGAAACCATTTTCTTAAAAAAAGATTTAAAAAAAACAAAAAAAAATTTGTTTTTACATTTTTCCAGGCCAAATTGCCGTAACATATAATTGTTTTACAAAAAATCAGGATAATAAAAATGAAAGGTTAAAATCAATAATTCATTTATTAAATTGTTGTGATCCACAATCAAAAAACAAAACATCTTCACATATAATTTAATACTGATGATGAAGTTTGTCATATTAATTCCTCAACAACAGTCGAGAACAAAGTGTATTTTTATTTCATTTATTTCAACTTTTATTTTATTTAAAAAAAAAAAAAAAAATTTTTATTTGCATCATGCATGAACATACGAAACATTTATAAAACAAAATACAGACGGGAGCAAAGTTTTCCTGTCCTTTTTCTTTTCACAGTCGTAGATTAAAAGTTAAATGATGCTTGTCATCAGTTTCATGGCGGCTGCGTCCTTCTTGTTTTTACCTTAACCTCCACCTTTCATCACCGTTTCTTCCTCTCCCTCCCCTGCAGGCCGTGACTCCAGAAAACTTCCTGGCGGTGCTTAAGGGAGACGCCGCGGCGGTGAAAGGCGGATCCGGCAAAGTGCTGAAGAGGTGAGAGTCGCACCGAAACCCGGGATTTTATTTATTTATTTATTTATTTATTTATTTCAATCTCATCTTCACCTTGTCCTCGTCGTCTTCGGCAGCGGCCCCGACGACCACGTGTTCGTCTACTTCACGGATCACGGCGCGCCGGGGATTCTGGCTTTTCCCAACGACGACGTGAGAAACAAAGACGCTACAAAGTCGATACTTCAAAGACAATACTTCAAAGACACTTAATGTTCAAAAGTGGCGAATTACAAAGGCTGATGCAGCCTTGAGTGTTTTTTAACTCCCTAAAACCTTTAACAGTTTCTTCTTCTCACATTCTTCAATCTGCATCAGTTGTAACTTTCACGAGGGAGAAACGAGCGTCAAGTTGTGACTGAACACGTCGAGGAAATTTTTTTTTAAATTAATTATATGTCCTTAGATTTAACTAACAGTCACATTTCTCATTGTCACCCTCAAATTTGATAAAATATCGTCGGGATCGTTTCAAATTGTTTTGAAAAACGACGCAGAAACAAAAAAAAAGGTGTAGTTTTCATGTTTGGCCACTAGTGGGTGCTGTTGTTTTTAATGAAAGCACACACACACACACACACACACACACATTAACAACGCGAGAACATAGACGTTCTAGTGGACAGACGAGGAAATTGGATCATTATTACTGTGACTGTCAAAATAAAAGTACCATTTTCATCGACGTGGAAATTAAAGGAAAGGACCGAAATGCGGTGAAAGTTTTTTATTAATTTTTTTCCAGTTGAAAAAAATTTCAGTTTCAGTGAAAGTATTAAGGCGGCTGACGGTAACGTTTATCCTGAACACTTTGCGAATCATCGCTCCACTTCCTGTCTCCGTTACAGGAAGTAGTTACGATTAATTTGAGCGTTTTAATTTGTTCATTAAACTCGTCGCCCAACGACGAGACGAAAACAAGGCAGCGTCTATGAATGAAGTAAAAAAAAAAATGTAGCTGTTTCACTTTCGCCACCTCTTACCAACATTTCCTTCAAAATAAAAGCTGGCGTGAAGTTTTTTTAACACGTCTCCGTCTGCAGCTCAGCGTCAAAGACCTCCAGGACACCATCAAGTTCATGCACGACAACAAGAAGTACAAGAAGGTAACAACGGCGTCGCGCGTCTTCGTGTTTCTACGTGTGAGGAAGATTCTGGGAGATGAGTTGACTCCGCCCCCCTCTCTGTGCCCCTCCCCCCCCCCCCCCCCCCCCCCCCCCAGATGGTGTTCTACATCGAGGCCTGTGAGTCCGGCTCCATGATGAAGCAACTTCCTGTCGACATTGACGGTGAGTCGACTCCATCAATAACATAATAACAATACATCTGACTGCTTGTTGTTGTTGTTGTTGTTGTTGTTGTATTTGCGTTTTCCTGCTCTGGGAATAATTTCAACTTAAAACCACGAGTTACTACTGATATTCTCACTTTTAATCTGCATTTCAGAAGTCAACATTCTTCTATTGGAGGAATTTTCGCTTCAATTTCTCAATTTATTTATTTATTTTTTGGCAAAAGAGTCATTTTAATGAGCTGGACAACACTCGTTGTTGTGTTTTTCTCTGTAAAAGTGCCGTGAAACGACTGAATTGACTTCATCCATTCGATGCTAAATCTGATCAAGGCAAGAAATCGCTGTTTTATCAACACGATAGAAACGAGAAGAATTGAATTTGCATGTTTTTAACATGTCAGAAATTGTCTTATTTGCGTTTTCCTTCTCTGGGAATAATTTCAACTTAAAACCGCGAGTTACTACTGAGCACTTCCACAATTTTAATTGATATTCTCACTTTTAATCTGCCTTTCAGAACTCAACATTCTTCTATGGGAGGAATTTCCTCTTCAATTTCTCATTTTATTAACATTTTTTTTTGCAAAAGAGTCATTTTAATGAGCTGGAAAAGTAAATGTGGATCTTTTACTCACTAGAAACTCGTGGTCGCTTGTTGGCTCGTGTCTTGTTGTGGTTGCAGTTTTCGCCACGACGGCGGCCAACGCTCACGAGTCGTCGTACGCCTGCTACTACGACGAGGCCAGGGACACGTACCTGGGCGACTGGTACAGCGTCAACTGGATGGAGGACTCCGACGTGGTGAGAGTCGTCGGTTCAATTCCCCCCCCCCCCCCCCGGGTCTCATATAGGACCTGGTGTAAGAGAGAGAGTCTGGGTGATCCTGGAATGTGGATCAGAACCTATTTCTGATGAGGAAACTTCATAGAACCTGCAGACATACGACATATTTATGTATTAGGACATTTGTTTGTTGCAGTTTTTACATTTTTAATTCTACTTCATGTTTTTTTTATATTATTACTATATTATATATATATATATATATTTATATATTTCTATCTCTTCCAGGAGGACCTCGGGAAGGAAACCTTGACGAAGCAGTTCAAGATTGTGAAGAGTCACACCAACACCAGTCACGTCCAGCAGTTTGGGAACAAGGTGAGGAGAGAGAGAG
>NC_137666.1:1052521-1092521 GCF_963422515.1 Blennius ocellaris | reverse complement strand
GGACGGATACTTGACTGAGCCGCTTCAACGGGAGGACGAGAAACGGCCGTCCGGTTTGACCTCGGGCCGTGTTTGTCCATAGAACCGGGGTTTTTTTGGGAAGTGTTTTTGTTTTCTTTAGCCCTCCGCGTTAGCCTGTTAGCTCCCTTGAGCCGCTGCTGGTCCGGGCGGAGGTTCTTCCCACACGGCTGCTCGGGATCGTTTTAAACCCGTTTTAACTCGTCAAACATGGGGTCCAAGGCCTCCACGTTACTCCGGGAGGAGGAGATCGAGGAGATCAAGAAGGAGACCGGCTGTAAGTTGACCTTTTCTCTCCTTTTTATGAGCTGGACGCTGATGGATATTGAGCAACAGTGTTCTGGGTGTACTTCATGTACTAGGTTTACTAGGTGTACTAGGTGTACTGGGTGTACTGGGTGTACTGGGTGTTCTGGGTGTTCTGGGTGTATTGGGTGTACTGGGTGTATTGTGTGTACTAGTGTACTAGTGTACTGGGTGTTCTGGGTGTCTTGGGTGTATTGGGTGTACTGGGTGTATTGGGTGTACTGGGTGTATTGTGTGTACTAGTGTACTAGTGTACTAGTGTACTAGTGTACTGGGTGTTCTGGGTGTCTTGGGTGTATTGGGTGTACTGGGTGTATTGTGTGTACTAGTGTACTAGTGTACTGGGTGTTCTGGGTGTACTGGGTGTTCTGGGTGTACTGGGTGTTCTGGGTGTTCTGGGTGTACTGGGTGTACTGGGTGTACTGGGTGTTCTGGGTGTATTGTGTGTACTGGGTGTACTGGGTGTTCTGGGTGTCTTGGGTGTACTAGTGTACTGGGTGTCCTGGGTGTTCTGGGTGTATTGTGTGTACTAGTGTACTGGGTGTCCTGGGTGTTCTGGGTGTATTGTGTGTACTAGTGTCCTGGGTGTTCTGGGTGTCTTGGGTATACTGTGTGTTCTGGGTGTATTGTGTGTACTAGTGTACTGGGTGTTCTGGGTGTACTGGGTGTTCTGGGTGTATTGTGTGTACTAGTGTACTGGGTGTCCTGGGTGTTCTGGGTGTATTGTGTGTACTAGTGTCCTGGGTGTTCTGGGTGTCTTGGGTATACTGTGTGTTCTGGGTGTATTGTGTGTACTAGTGTACTGGGTGTCCTGGGTGTTCTGGGTGTTCTAGGTGTTCTCGGTGTACTGTGTGTACTGGGTGTTCTGGGTGTTCTGGGTGTCCTGGGTGTTCTACTACACTCCAGCTGTTGCACCATCACACCCAGCTGGGCTCCATCCACACTGACACACACAGGAACAAGCACATTTCCAGGTGTTTGGTTGCCTGTCAGTGTTTTATTTTCTTCGCCCTCCTTCTTGCCGCCCTGCAGTCTCCCACAGTCAGATCACCCGCCTGTACAGCCGCTTCACCAACCTGGATAAAGGAGAGAACGGAACCCTGAGGTGAGCTGCTCCACCTTCCACTCCCCAATCAATCACATTCCCACCATTTACCCCCCCCCCCCTCTCCACCAGAACAGTTCTCTAATAACCCCCCCCTCAAAAAAAAAAGTCCCGTACAGAGCAGATGGAGGAGATCAGCATCTGTCGCCATGGAGACGCTCCTGGCTCAGTGGCTGGTTGGCGTCGATATGAGCTAACGTGTTAGCGATGCCAACTCCGTTCCGAAAAACAGATGTGGCGTTGGCGAGTGTCTGCGCTCTACCGAGTGTAGCTCTAGTTCTATTGAGAAACGACGAGGGTGATCTTTCTCGCAGGTTCCAACTTTTTATTCACCAGTTTTTCGGTTCTTTTTTTTTTTTTCTGTCGCACCAAATTCAACACTGTCATTTCAAAACCCGACAGAGCAAATGAAAAAGACGGTAGAAAGGAATAAAACTTTCCTTTTAACTGGAGGAAAACCTGCAGAACCAGGCTGAGAGCTGGAGGCGGAGGACAGAAGATCTTTAAACACTTTTTATTTTAAATAAATGACGGACTTTTAATCTAAATCGTAGATTAGACGTAGTGATTCCGTGAGTTCAAATAGAAACAATTGCACTATTGGATTTGCTTTTGCAGTTTCGTGTCGTCTTCCTCCGGTGGTTCCGACACGTTTTGCATAAAGTGCAGTCGTTCATTCTATTTCCCGCGGCTCTCTTGCCTTGCCGGGTGAATCAGCGGCTGAATCACTCAGTAACCAGGCCTTTTGTTTGGACTCGGTCGTCTGGTTGAAAGACGGACGGTTCCTCTCAAGGGCAAATCAGGAAATGAGCATTAGAGCGTGTCTTCGTGGAGGTCGGAGGCTCTGGGAGTCGAGGTGTTTACACATCACAGGTCCTCCGTCGTACCGGAGCCTCCGGTCCCAGCAGAGGTCGGGTCTCGTTCTCGTCGACGCCACTTCCTTATCGCGGCTCGTTGCCACAACATTCAAGTTTTCACCTGCGTCACAGCGGGACGCCGCCGGATCGCCGCTTTATTTCACCTGCACACAAAAAAACCAACTGTCTTTTGCGACAAAATCGTGGAATTCTTATATAATCATTGAGTTGCCGAACCGATTTGTTAAACGCGGAGCCGCTGAGGGTTCGTCGTCGTCTGTATGAGCCTGAAGGGACGTTTTCAAACCGCCGTGTTTTAATTGGCCGTGTCTTGATGTTTGCAGTCGAGAAGACTTCCAGAGGATCCCGGAGCTCGCCATCAACCCTCTGGGGGACCGCATCATCAACGCTTTCTTTCCTGAAGGGTGAGAAGTGACTGCTGGATGATCTGGGTTTGTTTGTTTTGGTTTGAGTCGCTGCCACAACGTTCAACGTGGATCCTGGAGACGCCCGGTCGCCTCCTGCCTCCTCCATGTGGTTTAGAGGATTCAAGGGCCGTCTACACCAGGAAACACCTGGTTCACCTGAACCAGATGTTTCTGGCCCGTCGTCCACACCATGAAACCTCGTTCACCTGAACCAGTTCCGCACCACGAAACTGGTTCACCTGAACCAGTTCCTCACCATGAAACTGGTTCACCTGAACCAGTTCCACACCATGAAACCCGGTTCGCCTGAGCCAGATGTTTCTGGCCTGTCGTCCACACCACGAAACTAGTTCACCTGAACCAGTTCAACACCACGAAACTAGTTCACCTGAACCAGTTCAACACCATGAAACTGGTTCACCTGAACCAGTTCCTCACCATGAAACTGGTTCATCTGAACCAGATGTTTCTGGCCTGTCGTCCACACCATGAAACCTGGTTCACCTGAACCAGTTCCGCACCACGAAACTGGTTCACCTGAACCAGTTCCTCACCATGAAACTGGTTCATCTGAACCAGATGTTTCTGGCCTGTCGTCCACACCACGAAACTGGTTCACCTGAACCAGTTCCACACCATGAAACTAGTTCACCTGAACCAGATGTTTCTGGCCTGTCGTCCCACTTGTTTTTTTTAACACGGGTCTCAGAACGGGGAAATTCTAAAACCCCGGCTCCAGCAGCAGGAGGAGCAGGGCCATAGACCTATAGAACTAGAATTTTATAGAGGTTTATGAGCAGGAATGTACTTCTGAATTTCCATGTGTTCTGTCTTCTTCTGCATTTTTGGTGTGTTTGTTGAGTCACAGCGCCCCTAGAGGCCTGGCAGGTGAACTACATGACCTGAAGCTCCACGTTTATATAGTGACGTTTGTACGGAATGTTTTTTTTCCCCCTGAAATCCCAGCACGTCCAGATATGAAGAGGTTTTAATCTCGGGTTCTGGTTCGTCTGGTTTGTGCCTTGTTTGTTTTGGAGCCACTCGAGAATCCGGTGTCGGGTTACTGCAGGCTGGAACTCATTGTTTCCTCCCTTCACTCGGTTCAACTAGAAGTCAAACGTAGCCACAGAGTGTCGTTGTGCTCCGTCCTGCAGGGAGGACCAGGTGAACTTCAGGGGCTTCATGCGGACGTTGGCTCACTTCAGGCCCATCGAGGACAACGAGAAGAGCAAGAACCATTCGGCCAGCGAGCCGCTGAACAGCCGGACCAACAAGCTGCTCTGTGAGTGTGATGTCACAGGGGGCGCCGCTGAGCGCCATCCCCGAGGCTCCGCGGGGGTTTCACCTGCTCTTCTCTCCTCTCTCCTCCCTGCAGTCGCTTTCCGCCTCTACGACCTGGACCGGGACGACAAAATCTCCCGGGACGAGCTGCTGCAGGTGAGTCGCTGGTTTGTGTGTGTGTGTGTGTGTGTGGGGTGGGGGGGGGGGAATCGCCACTCCCTCCAGGGTGACGGCAGCTGTGATGTAACATCTGTCCAGACGGTTCCCATGAAGAAGAGACTTTGCCCGGGTGCTGATAACTGCAGCGAGGCTCGTCTCCACCACACGTTGGGTTTTTTTCACCTCCGCCGGGTTAATTGGCGGTGTTCAGCCTCCGTCTGGTGTTATCGGCTCCTCGCTCGGCGTGACGCACACACACCTCTTGTTTTGCGCAAAACATTTGTGTGTCGCCAACGAGTGGGACTCAAATGGACTCAGAACTTTTTTTTTTCTACTCTAAAATCTTAACTTGATCAATATTCATTCATTCATTCATTTATTTATTTATTTAGATAGATAGATAGAGAATTACTTTATTCATCCCAGAAGGGAAATTGTTTTGTTGCAGCAATCTGATACATTGTATATTATAAAATACAATAGAATAGTAATAAAAGTAAGAAATAAAAATATCTGTGTATAAGACATGAGGAGATAAAAGAACATTTATTCAACCGTGTTCACATTTGACTTACCAGACTCACACATTAATGTGAACGTGGTGAAAAGCAGCAGGATGAAGACGTCGTCTTATTGTTCACGCCCCTTTGAATATGTACAGAAAAATCGATGACCATAAATGGCGGTGATCCATTCAACAAGATTGTAACACACTTTACTGTGTTTAAAAATCAATCGTTTGAACAAATTCCCCCATTGCAACATGCAAGTTCCATTTTTTTTTTTTATATTCCTCCATCTGCATCTCCTTAAACATATTTCTAAATGTATTTATTGTTTGAGAACATTTTAACGTGTTCTTTAATGAATTCCATAATCCAGCAACTAAGAACCTCTGTCTTCTGGAGGTTCTGGACAAAGGGACACAAAAATGTCCTTTTCGTCTTGTGTCGTCTGTGATCGAGGTCAATTTCATGTAAATATGTTCCGGGACCAACTTATGCTTAATTTTCCACGTGGTCAGTAAAATGTTTAAATTAACAAGGTCTTTTAGATTTGAACAGTTTCAGCTTCACAGAAAGGTGGTTTGTATTGTTCTCTGCAGCCTTTGTGGAACTTATAATTCTCAAATCTTGGGGTTTCACCTCCCAGGTTTTGGTTCTCGGCACAGAGACGTAGTTAAAGTCTTGAATGACGTAACGACTGAACGTCTCACTCGTCGGCTTGCGTCACCGGCGCCACACCACCACCAGAGCCTTTAAGTCCCACCTAAAGAGCGCGAGTCTGTTGTGTCACCGGGTAATTTCAGGTCTGGCTGAACAGAACGTCATTCGGAGTTCCACAAGGCTCCGTCCTGGGCCCCCCTGCGGTTTGACGTCGACGTTCTCACACACAGATCTAAGTCACTGTTTCACCAGGAGGCTACAGTCCAAACACTGTGAGGGAACTGAGCCTCACAAAGATAAAAGTGGCCGTTTTTCTTTGAAGTCAAATGTGAGACGTTAAAAGTTCTCTTTCGGTCTGTGAGGTCAAACGAGGCAGACGGAAGCCAGAAGACTCTGGTGTGGTCATGAACTGTGACCCACTTCTAACCAGCCGTATTGAAAATGATTACAAATGCAACTTATCATTCGAGGCACACGGTGAGGTTTAAAGTTCTGCCGCGTCGGCGGAGATTAAAGCGAGTCCACGTCCGCTACTGTATCGTGGTCTGGTTCAGTCTTTTCACAGACGACCGACTTCTAAACGTTACGGAGCTCTTGAGTGCAGAAGGTTGTTTGTCTTCGCCCTCCGTCACCAGCGTGAATATTTGTTTATGTGAATCTGTTGCTGAAATGTGTTAAACCAAGTAGCCGAGCCTCCAAATGTAAAAAACAGACGGCAAAGGAGAGAATCCCTTCCTCATCGACTTTACGGAGACGGTTTGTTTGTTTGTTTGTCTGTCTGTCTGCAGGTGTTGCGGATGATGGTCGGCGTGAACATCTCGGATGAGCAGCTGGGCAGCATTGCTGACCGGACAATCCAGGAAGCCGACACCAATGGAGACAACTCCATTTCCTTCAACGAATTTATCAAGGTACGTTCTGTTTATTTCTTCCTCTTATCCTTTCCTCAAATTGCTCCCCGATCTACTTGCCATGATTTCCGAACGATTAAGCATCGACGACGACGCGGCGGCTAATTTCTGGAGGCTAACGAGCTTCATGCCACTGAGACACGAGTGATGCGTTCAGGTGCATCATGTAACTCTGAGCTTTTTTTTTTTTTTTAGGGACCTCGCCAGCGGGTGGGCCCTAGGCCCAGCCAACGGCAGGTCTCTTTTGGATTTCGTCGTCTTTTGGGCACTTTTTTCCATACGCGTCCCTAACGTTTTTTTTTTCAGAACAATTTCCATTAAAGTGCCCAAAATGTTTAATTTTCACCCCAATAAGCCTTTTAGTAGCCTTACTATAGTCTTACCGTCATTTCTGACCCATTTCCATCACTTTCCCAATTTGTCATAATTTTACTTATTTTTCCATAAGTTTGCCTTACGTTTTTTTTTTTTTGACTAATGACTGTAAAGTTCCCAAAATGTTTAATTTTCACCCCAATTAGCCTTTTAGTAGCTATAGTCTTACCGTCATTTCTGACCCATTTCCATCACTTTACCAATTTGTCACAATTTTGCCTATTTTTCCATACGCTTTTTTTTCAGAACAATTTCCATTAAAGTTCCCAAAATGTTTAATTTTCACCCCAATAAGCCTTTTAGTAGCCTTACTATAGTCTTACCGTCATTTCTGACCTATATCCATCACTTTCCCAATTTGTCATAATTAGGGACCTAGTTCATTCGCATGCAGCGTCTTTTTCCAAAACATCAAGCACAAAATAAATAAATAAGGTTGATCTACTCCTCCGCAGTGCCGTATTTCTGTAACATTGATAATTTAACAAGTTTCTTAAACACACCAATGGATTTAGAAGTTTTAATTTTACAATCAAGACGGTTCCACTTCCACTGAGATGCATTTTTCCATTACGGCCGATCGAAACCTGGGTTTTGTAAAAACTGCAACTTCCTGAAAACATTTCTCGCACATTTGAGCTCGTTCACTAATCCTTCTGTTTTAGAAAAAAGGTTACAGCCTTTGTTGTGACTTGCAATGAGGATAAATCTCTTTTTTTTTTAAAAACACGCCTGCAGTCAGTCTGAGAATCAAAGTGCGACTTCAGTCTGTTTGACAGAACGGAGTTAAACTTTCTCCATCAGTCAATCATTCCCCCGTTCAAACATTCCACACCTCCATCTGGAGCCTCCTGCTTCCTGGCGTTAACCCTTTGTTTTCTCTCACAGGTTCTGGAGAAAGTGGATGTGGAGCAGAAGATGAGCATCCGATTCCTGCACTAAAACCCCTCACCCCCCTCCCCCACACACACACACACACACACACACACCGCGGGTCCTTGCGGTCAGACAGAATTCGATAGCGAACGCCGTAGATCTCTTGAGTTCCTGCCTTTTCTTGGCGCCGCTCTGTGACCAAAGGGAAAAGTCGCGTGCCTTGGTGTTCTTTTATGCAATGTCGCTGTGTGTCCTCTTTTTTTTTTTTTTTCCCCTCACTATTGGTAAATTATTTATTAGAATCTGTTGTAGAAAGTTCCACCGCTGGTTCACCTCCTCACAAGCAAACATAATGAACACGGTACTATAAAGCCTTTTGGCAGTAAGTCTGTTGCTGCTCCATCGATAATCAAACAAAATGCAATGTTACTGCCAGTCGTGAGCTTTTCAACTGTTCCCAAGTCTGTTTGTTTTTTAAAAGCCAATAGGATCTTATGACTCGTCCTCTCAGCTCTGCGTCCGTTCCGTCACGGCCGACAGGATTTTAGTGTTTCGGCCTCTGAAAACTCCCTTTTCTGAACTGTAAGCAGGAACCCACCGCCACGTCTGTGTTTAGTTTCCACGCGGATTAACCGAGCTACTGCCAAACTCCACGTAAATTTTGTGCTTCAATCGTGAGAATTGTGCAAAAAAAAAAAAAAACTGCTGCTTGTGACGGTCACTTAAAATGTTGAAAGAAATGAGGAAATCCAGCAGAAGATGCTGTTATTGAGTCTTCCTTGACGTCTGCTCGGATAGGAAGGAAGTTTGAAATTTATATTTTCAGAGTATTTTTTCCTTTTTTTTGTCCTTGAGAGACTTAAAAAAAAACAAAACAACCAAAAATAAAAAAAAAAAGAAGTTATTAGCGTCTGTGGAAATCAGACTCAGGATGAATTAGTTTGCAGATGCATATATTTATTGGGTTTCGTCTCCTGGCGGCTGAGACGAGACTTTTCCTGACTGCTTGGCCTCAGACGCTGAAGAAAATCAAATAGTTGTGGTCTTCAGTTCTCTGCAGGACAACTGATCTGAACTGGTGACCGTTTAATCTGTAATGTGGCAGGAAGTGCAGCTCATTCAGTTTATCCATCAGGTGATTGTCAGTCCTGTATGAATCACAATATGTAATGTCAGTGTAGAGGTATTTACTAAGGTAATTAATGATTTTGAAATTAATAAAGTAAGTGCCATGCTTCTCTGTGTCATTGGTGTTTTGTTTTGTTTTTCATACTATGGAAGTGGAGACAAGTCGGAAGGAGAGGATCTGACTTGAGTTTTTTTGCTGAAGAGACAAAAGCCACGCAGAAACGTCTAAAGTTTGGATTCAAACTGGAAATATTAATCTCGGGTGAATGGAATTTGGTTTCCACAAGAGGACATCTGGCCTGAAATATTTAAATGATACTCAAGTGTCTTATTTACAGTAAATACATCAAATGAATTAGTCTATATAAAACCAAGATTTCTCTTCCAGCTGCTTTTTATTTTTCCTTTAATCGTTCTTCAGACCTCAAACTAAAAACCACTGAGTCTGCATTATATTGTATACATTACAAATTAATAACTTTTACATTCTTGATAATCAAATTTTATGATGCACTTTATTTTGTTGTTTTTGTGTGTGAGACCTCCCCTCATTCACAATCTTCTGACGATTATTCTTGGAAAACCTTTAGAAAGTGAATTTTTCATAATAAAACTTTTATTTTTAAAAACGTAAATCCCATGAATTTATATTTGTACAAAGAAAATATGAAGTTAAATAAGGTTATTTTGTTGGAGCGAATTCCATCGCATTGGACGGGGGCGGGGACTCTGTCGCTTCCGGGGCGGGACTTGCGTTTGACTGACAGCTCCGGCGCTCCAATCAGCGCGCGGCTCCGCTCGCTCGTAGTGGCAGAGTGAAAATGGCGTAGAGCGGAGGCTGCTGGGAGGACGGGGGGGCCGGACGGGACCTTCTTCTCTCCTCTCTCTCCTCGGGGGGGGGGGGAGAGCGGCGGCACGGAGGGAAGAAAGAAGGTCCGGCGGCGGCGGCGGCGGCGGCTCGCCTGCTTCCACCGCCGACGTGGCCGCTCGGTGAACCCGGTGCGGAGGAAGGGACCCCCCCCTCCGGTACCCCCCGTCCTCCCTCCTCCTCCTCCCGCCCCCCGGGCTTTTGTTTACCGCTGCGTGCTCCAGCGGCTCGGAACCCCCGGAACGTCTCCGCATCGTCTCCACCTGCAGCCAAGGTCAGAGCTCCACACCGCCTCTCAGCCCGCATCTGATGCACCATTTCTCCCCGTCCCGGGGGGGGGGGGCGGGTGGAGGGGGGTCGGTGCCCCTCCGGGGGCTCCGGGGGCTCCGCACACTGACACCCTGATGCTCCAGATGTTTGAAGGTAATTAATCATTTATCTGCAAGAAGCGTCGTCAAGCTGCTGTCATTTAGTAATGATCAGTACATGTTTGTTGAGCCTGCAGCCTCTATGTAGGTCGTTGACAAAGACCAGACCACGAACCTCTTCTTTTCCTTTTGCGTGTAGAAATCAACGTTATATGGGAGCTTTATAGGAGTTCTGAATGCAGCTGTGAGGGAATTCTTTTACTGTCACAATATACACGTGTGGAAATAAGATAAGATCAGCTTTATTGATCTCACAGTGGAGAAATGTACTTGTTCCATTCTGCTCTTAAGGACAAGAAATGTGCAAACAGTGAGATAAGAATAGAGGAATCTTATATACAATGACTATCAAGAACTCTCAGGGCCAAAAGTATTTACAGTAAAGAGTAATATTAAGTAGATAAAAAAATAGGACTAAAAAATAAGATAAAAATCACAAACTATAATAAAGTATAATAAGTTCTAAGGGGAGAAAAATATACAGTAAGATGGAATACAAGGAAATTAAACTATGATGGCGGCAAATGTAGAATAAAGTACAATAAACATACTATAGTAAAAAATAATACCAGTGTTGGCAGTGAAGTCCTAACAAGTGGTCAATTAGTGACGTAGATAAAGTGGCGTAGATAAAGTGGCGTAGATAGAGTGACGTAGATAAAGTGAGGTAGATAAAGTGGGGTAGATAAAGTGGGGTAGATAAAGTGGGGTAGATAAAGTGGCGTAGATAGAGTGACGTAGATAAAGTGAGGTAGATAAAGTGAGGTAGATAAAGTGGGGTAGATAAAGTGGGGTAGATAAAGTGGCGTAGATAAAGTGACGTAGATAGAATGACGTAGATAAAGTGGCGTAGATAAAGTGACGTAGATAAAGTGGGGTAGATAAAGTGATGTAGATAAAGTGACGTAGATAAAGTGGGGTAGATAAAGTGACGTAGATAAAGTGACGTAGATAAAGTGGCGTAGATAAAGTGGCGTAGATAAAGTGGCGTAGATAAAGTGGCGTAGATAAAGTGACGTAGATAGAATGACGTAGATAAAGTGGCGTAGATAAAGTGATGTAGATAAAGTGACGTAGATAGAATGACGTAGATAAAGTGGGGTAGATAAAGTGATGTAGATAAAGTGACGTAGATAAAGTGGGGTAGATAAAGTGACGTAGATAAAGTGACGTAGATAAAGTGGCGTAGATAAAGTGGCGTAGATAAAGTGGCGTAGATAAAGTGGCGTAGATAAAGTGACGTAGATAGAATGACGTAGATAAAGTGGGGTAGATAAAGTGATGTAGATAAAGTGACGTAGATAAAGTGGGGTAGATAAAGTGACGTAGATAAAGTGGCGTAGATAAAGTGGCGTAGATAAAGTGGCGTAGATAAAGTGACGTAGATAGAATGACGTAGATAAAGTGGCGTAGATAAAGTGATGTAGATAAAGTGACGTAGATAAAGTGGGGTAGATAAAGTGATGTAGATAAAGTGACGTAGATAAAGTGGGGTAGATAAAGTGACGTAGATAAAGTGACGTAGATAAAGTGGGGTAGATAGAGTGACGTAGATAAAATGACGTAGATAAAGTGGCGTAGATAAAGTGGCTAACCTTTTTAACTCCATCGTTGTTCCAGCAGCGTCAAACACTTTTTTTTTGTTTTAGTTCAGGAGCAACATTCAGTCCAGTTTGGGCCGGGCGACGACAATGGTGCTATAATCACCTTTTAAATGTAAACTTTTAGTGGGTTTTTTTCTTTGTTGCGCTGGAGTGTTAAACCAGGGGTGTCCAACATGAGGCCCGGGGGCCAGAAGCGGCCGCCAGACAATCTAATCCGGCCATGGGATTTTTTTTTTAAAAGTATAAATATGAAAACTGACAGAGGCGGATCTAAAAACACTAGATTGGCCAAAAATGACATTGAAAACCGCCCTTGGTCAGAATTAATTAATGCGTCTGTGGAGGTCATATGACACAACACCTTTCACAATAAAACAACGAGTCCAACTTATGTAAAGTGATACTTTAGACACGTAAACTCAAAAAAATGTCCAGATGATGACAAATTGTTGTAATCCTGAATAAAAAATCCAGGTGACTGGGTTTTTTTTGTGTTTTATTTTGCAAATATAATATCTGATTTCCTTTAATATGTACATTTCAGAATAGACTGGTGAATTCTTGCAGTTACAAAAGGATCAAAAGAAGGAAAGACTTTAACATTTGTCCAGATCTGCAGTTTAATGTGATATTTGACTTGTTGGGCTCCAGAGGTCAGATCAGGTTGATGAAGCTCCTCGACTGAAATCACTTTGTCGCCCCTGGTGGAGACGATGGAAATGTCTACAGCCTCACAAAACTAAACAACTGCGGCTCTAAATGAGTGTAACATCTCAGCTTAAAGCCGTTTTTTGAATGAAAACCTCTGCTGCACAATACAGTAAGAATATCAACGAGGTTATTTGCTTTCCTGCCGACATCTCTGCTCCGGTGTCGTGTCTGGAGTACGAAGACATTTCTGCCCCTCAAAATCGTCTCGGACATTTTTTTTACAATTTGCTTGTTGGTTTTCCCGGATCGGAGCGTCTTTTGGGGCCGGTTCTGGTCCGCGGGCCTTATGTTTGACCCCCCCCCCCCCCCCCTTGCTGTCACTCACGGCTGGATGAGTGGATCAATAAACACGCTGACGTTATGATGTGGATATAATCGTAATTTTTCACATTCCGTTCCACCATTCCTTGTGGGGGTTCTGTAGCTGCTGTTACATGTTTGCTTAAAACTTCAATTTATTGAATGACGGAGCCTCATTTACTTTTTTAATTTGGGATTTTAATTCAGCATGCATTTCACCTCTGAGGACGATCACTTATGCCAATACATCTGATGTCTTGCAGTCATTTTTAAGTGCATTGAGGCGAAAATTGAATCAAAACTCGAATTTTTCTTTAATAAAAAACCGAACAAACAAAAAAAAGAAGGTGAAGCCAGAACATTGACTCACACCGTTTCTTTTCTGCAGGTCGTCCCGGAGCCTCGGCGTTCCTGCAGCTCTGCCTGGAAGGAAGGATGGAAGGATGGAAGGAAGGAAGGAAGGAAGGAAGGATGTCCCCACCTCCACCTCGAGGAGGACGAGCGTCCCGAGTGAGACGACCCCTCCTGGGCTTTGTGGTACACGGGTGTCCTCCCCCCTGCTGTCACTGGGACGCTTGGCCTTCTTCTTCTTCTTCTTCTCTGCACAGCGTCTTTCCTCCCGACCCGTTCCCATGGCAACGCTCTCTCCATCACGTCTCGATGTAGCCTTGTGGCAGGAAACTGTGTGTGTGTGATGCACGAAACCTTCCTGGAACAAAAAAAACAAAAAAATGACCCCAAAGTCTCAAAGAAGTTCGACAACGAACGAAATTACTTGCAGCGATTCTTCTTCTTATTATTAAATTTGAATTTTTTTTTAAAAATGACACAAAATACTGTAGCAACGATCGAGGCCTGTGACTGGACCTCGACTCATCGGGTGTTTTTGTTGTTGTTTTGTTTGTTGTTGTTTTTTGCACTACCTCATCGCCATAGCAAGTCCAGCGGGTATTGAACCGGGGACCCGTACGAGCCGCCCCTCGGTTGCAACGCGCCACAGCAGTTTGTTTGTTGTTGGTTTTATTTCCTACGTCGAGTTTGTTGCACCGACACCTCGTGGCCCATCTATGCATCTGGTGTTTGTTTGTTTTTTTTTAGTTCCTTGTAATTCTACAGATCATTGTAGAGGAAGAAATGTCGGCATGCCCCCCCCCCCCCCCCCCACCCCCATATGGGGAAAAAAAATCTAATTTACCACATGTGAGACGTCTCAAATTAACGTTTTGTTCTTCCCTGAAGGACAAAAAACAAACAAAACCCTGGTCTCACTTATTGATTTACTTGTTTTTTTTAATATGATTTCAACAAAAGAAATCCATTATTACCGGGATGTGTGCAATATTTGATCCTGACTGTCATGTTGTTGACCAAACTGTATATTGTATAAACAAGTGACAAGTTGTTTGAAAGCAACAAAATCACCAATGTCTTCCATTAAGATATGTATAGACTCACGTGCTTTAGCTTATTTAGCGGGTGCCAACATTATAGTAGCCATGCATGATAAGTAGTGACGCTTGCTTCATGAAGAATGATTAAGTCCACTTCCAGGCGAACCCGCGCTTCGTTAACCGCAAAACAACTCGGCCAGAATCTGCTGGTTTTTTTTTTAACAGATTACGCGTTCGGTTAAAAAAAACAAAAAGCCTACGACATGAGAATGATCAAAATTATTATTACATACGAAGAGTTGACTTTGTTCTCATGTTTGATGCAGCAGGAGAGAAAAAAAAAAAAGCCACCCTGTGTTAAAATGCAGTGATTTGCTGTGGTGATCGATCGCCTGTGAAATTGATACTTTAGCGCCTCCTGGTGGAACTCGGAGGAAAACAAACAGCAGTGAAACTATAACCTTCAAATTAAACAATTCGTACAGAAAATTAACTTTAATGAAACTCTCTGGAGCAGAACTGTTGTGTTATGCATGTTTGTACAAATTTACTTGAAAGGAGAAAAAAAAAAAAGATCAAAGGTGTTTTGGAACATTCTTTCTTTGAAGTTGGCCTGGTGGTTTGGCCGGGTCGGAGCCTCTTTAAATTTTGACCCACGTTCCTTATATTTGACGCCCCGGGAGTTTTAGTCCGGCATCAAAACCACCGATGGAGAGTCGACCGGTCGCTGCGGATTCCGCCGCGCTCGCCGCCGTGGCGGCGCTAAGATCTCACAGCTGGCGTTGCTTTGTACATAATAGTACCTCAGAGGGCCGGGATTCAGAGCGTTCTATTTTAATCCATAAAAATTGTATTTGATTAGGGTTTTAGAAGCAATAATCAACAATAATGCATGATTTTATTTTATTTTTTTAGTGCCAGGGTGTAACTGTATAAAAGGATCCCCCCCTCCCCCTCCCCCGCCCTTTCTTTAGAAGTCATATAATTGGCTTTAACATGCAGTATTAGAATTATTAAAAAAAACACGAGTATAGCTGTAGCATCCTGACAATTGCCTGCCTTCTATTCCCTAAAACGCCAAAAGTCATTTTGAGCCATCGGTACACGAGAGACGCTTTTAAATTCAACGTCTTGTAGCATTTTTAACAAAAGCGCCCTCTTCCTTTAGGAAAACAGACTTTTTAAGTGACTCTGTGGCGGCAAGGGACTTATTGAAACGAGCTCGCTTTGAAAAAGCACTTCCTCTCGATGTACTGACTTGCACCAACGTCATCTTCATCCCCATCATCATCATCCTCTCTCTTAAATAACTGTGTTCTGGAGCCCCTGCGACGCTCTCGCTCTCTCCGGGGATTTATAATCACAATTTATAAGCAAGTAGGCATCTAGCAACAAGAAGAAGAGAAAAAAAATAAAATAATGTATGCATGACTTTAAGCAGAATATTGAATGATTTGTATTGCATGCAATAATCCAACTTTGTAATGTGAAGCGAGTGTAATCTAGGGTGTCGAGGTGTTCGTGATCTGTGACGACGTGTTCAACACAAAACGGCGAGAAAGAAAGGAGAGAGCGCGTGAACAGTCTCTCTGAACAGCCGCAGTGCAGCTGAGAAACACGCGTCAGCCTTCGTTCCCCTTCAGTAATAACCCAAGTAATGACATTACTCTGATCAGCTTTTCCCCGCCGAGGAGGCGGCCGGTGTTTAGAAACTATGCACTCAGAGGGAGGAGACATGCATGCTTTGTTCTGTGTGAGCCTCTTGTCTGGTTTTGTATTAACCTAAAAAGGAAAAGATGAAACTCAGCAATAAAATGATGCAGCATGGTGCCACTGACAGACCGTGTGCTTCGTCTGGATCACTTCCACCTTTATTATAGAAACTGAAATATTTAAAAACAATTTGGTTTCATTCTCTGAATATTGAAAATCACCTCATAATTTGCAGTTTTTCGCTGAAATAACTTTTTTTTTGCAATTTAATCGAATTTTTCCTCCTAAAATTACCTCAAAAGTCTTGCAATTTAAAAAAAAAAGAAAAAAAAGAAAGAAAGCTAGTATTACATGTTAAAATACTGGATTGTTTTATTTTCATGAAATTAAAAAAAAATTATATTTTATGAAACATTCTTTAATTAAGTTGAGCCATAATTGTCATTTTCATCGGCGTTTTATATATTATTGATTTTTCTGTGGAATTCAAGCTGCTCCATGTGCAACTTTATGTACATTTTCTGCTTTTATCTAATTTTTATAATTTAGTTATTTGAATATGAAGGTGCACAGAATAAACGACCCCGTCTGAATATTGAAAATCACCTCATAACTTGCAGTTTTTTCTGAAATAATTTTTTTTCCTTCTAATTTGATCATTTTAATCGAATTTTTCCTCCTAAAATTACCTCAAAAGTCTTGCAATTTAAAAGACAAAAAGAAATCTAGTATTACATGTCGAAATACTGGATTGTTTTATTTTCATGAAATTAAAACATTTTTTTTTTTAAATATTCTTTAATTAAGTTGAGCCGTAATTGTCATTTTCATCTGCGTTTTAAATGACAAAGCTTATTGATTTTTCTGTGGAATTCAAGCTGCTCCATGTGCAACTTTATGTACATTTTCTGCTTTTATCTAATTTTTATAATTAAGTTATTTGAATATGAAGGTGCACAGAATAAACGACCCAGTCTGGTTATTGAAAATCACCTCATAATTTGCAGTTTTCGTTGAAATAACTTTTTTTTTCTTCTAATTTTTGCATTTTAATCGAGTCAATTTTTCCTCCTAAAATTACCTCAAAAGTCTTGCAATTTAAAAGACAAAAAGAAATCTAGTATTACATGTTGAAATACTGGATTGTTTTATTTTCATGAAATTAAAAAAAAAAAAATTGAAATATTCTTTAATTAAGTTGAGCCGTAATTGTCATTTTCATCTGCGTTTTAAATGACAAAGCTTATTGATTTTTCTGTGGAATTCAAGCTGCTCCATATGCAACTTTATGTACATTTTCTGCATTTATCTAATTTTTACAATTTAGTTATTCCAATTACAAAGGTGCACAGAATAAACGACCCCGTCTGGATATATTAGTAAACTTAAATTTACCCATTAAAGATACATCGGTACGTCTAAAAGTAGAATACAACATAGAAACTCACACATTATGTTTTGTTTTATTTTCTAATTAATTTAGCTTTTAGTCATGATTTAAAAAACAAAAAATCATGTTATCTATGTATATATTTCTCCTTTTCTAAAATTGTTTCCCCACTCAAATAACTTTTTGCTAAATTTTGCAGATTTAATATAGTTGGGGAGTAATACTTAGATGCAAGAGCACTTAAAACATAATGAAATAGTGAAACTTATTTTAAATTAGCTTCAAACCATTGACAACATTTTATATTTTGATACATTTAACTTGGATCCCAAAAATGTTCAAAATAGCAAGATTGCATGTTTTTTCCCATTTTTAAACCAGTTATAACCGTTTCAATGTGTCTGTATGTGTTAATTATTACTCTTAATATTTACAATGTACTTATTAAACACTAATGTGAAGGCCAGTTTTTCTATTGGTACATATTTAACATAAAAAGTCCATTTAAATGATGATGGATGTAAAAAAAACTGACCACAAAGAAAAGCGACGTCCAGTTTAGCTTGTAAACATGGAATAAATTGCTCCTTAAGTCACTTAATGCAAAAACTAAACATTTATTCAAACATTATTTATATGAACAACAACAAAGGGAACATTTTGAACATAAAGTGAAATAAACTGTGCTTGTTTTTCCGCCCACTAGAACAAAAATAAAGATTTATGTTCAATAATTCACCTTAAATGACCTGCAGGTGTGAGAGAAGCATCAAACTTCTAGAAATCACCTCAAGAACCGTTCATGTTTTCAAAGAAAACAACAATCCGCTGAAAACACAACAGGAGGAGGGAACTTTTCTTCTTTTGAACTTTTTCCCAGAACGCCAGGTGATTTTACTTCTTCTGCTTACGAAAAGCGTTCCTCTCGCCTATTCTGGCCTTCAGGCTCGCCATCTGAGCCAGTGTGCTCTCGAACGTTTCTTTGGTCTGAAAGGAACACAAAGGGTTTTTTTCGTTCAAAGCGAGAAAGTCGCTTTGATCTTCGAGTTCACCCGTGTTTCCTTCCCTCACCTTAGCCATGTTTTCCCTGAAGGGTTTTTGATCGAACGAGAGCGTGGACGCTTTCACCGTCTGGCTGCTGTTGAGGACGTAGCTGCAGGGAGGGGACAAACAAACAAACAAACAAACTGATATAATAATCGAGATTGCAAAGTAAATCACTTCATAGGGGAAGGAATATCCTCACCAGCTGACGTTGGCTTTGGAGAGCAGGAAGAAGGAGCGCAGCGCTGAGAGGTGAAACGGCGCGGCGTGGATGACCTTCCCCACGGCGCCGCTGCAGCCGCCACATTTGAGCCGGCTGTAGATGCTGAGAAGAAACCGGAACAAAAAAACAAACTTCCAATCACTTCATGGAGGAAGATGGAGGACGGAAGACGCAGTGGGACAACGTCACCACTCACCAGTTGGCCAGGTCTCCCGCGTGTCCCATCCTCTTCACGTCGGTGACAATCACGTCATCCGTTACTTCTGAAGGTACACAAAAAAAAAAAAAATACAATATATATGTCGTCACTATGTCTTATTTTCTTGGCTCAATGCTTGTACTTTCAAAAAAAGTTGGGAAAAGTTTGGGTGAAATTGTGTACATTTTTGACGATGTTAAAAAAAAAGACTTTAATCAATAAGTGATGATGAAAACTTTGACACGAGTTGAAATTTAGAGTCACAATACACATATATTATTGTTTCTTTATCGTTGTACTTTAGGGTGAGGGTTAAACAACCTTCCAAAATACACATTTGAGAGAGTTAAGAACAAATATTTCAGTAGAAGCTAAAATATCTGCATTTATAGCTTAAAAAAAACCAAATTCAACAAACAATAGGAAGGAATGGCTCTGAGAAATAATTTTAAATTATTAAAATAGTTTGGGTTTATTAATTACACGTAGTTTCTTATTCTTCAACTGGTGAATATTGCTTCCGTTCATGTTTTTATTTTATTTTTTTATATTGGGTGGAAATATGTTCCTGCACGTTTGTTTACGAGCCAAAACAACGCGTCGCGCGCATCAACACGTGACGTGTGGTTACGAAGTTCCCTGGTTCGAGTCCCGCTGCGGTTTTCCGTGTGGAGTTTGCACACTATGCTCGCGCGTGGAATTAATTACAAACGATTCCAAAACTGTTCGTGAATGTGAAAATACACACACATATATATATATGTGTGTGTAAAGATGAAGTGAACTCACTCAGACACATGACGGCGTCCAGGCTCGAAGCTTCGCCGCAGACGCAGGACGAGTCGGACAGGACGGCGTTGCACTGGCCGCAGTGGAGGGTCATCCACTGGCTCTTCCCCTCCACCGGCGTCACGTCGTCGTCGTGTTCACGTTTCACCAGGACGCTTTCGTTGAACTCCATATTGGAAAGCTTTTCGAGTTTTTTCTTCTTCTCGATTTGAACCGCGCGCGCTGCCGTAACACTGCCACCAGCTGGTGTAATATGAGAACGTTAAAACGTATGTATAATTATTTTTTTTTATTTTTTTTACTTAATAAGAATATGCTATATATATATATTTTTTTTACATTCATGTATGATTTCAAATTAACTTCGACAAATAAATAAAAAAATAAAAAATCGACCTGAATAACGTTTGCAGTCTTCGCTCTGATTGGCTGTCAATCTCAGTAGCCAATCAGATAGCTGGACACGCCCCCCTGGAGGATTTTTAAACTGGAAGCGGTCTCTAACGGTCGACAGTCACGAGCGGTTGTTGTCGCGGATGTTTTCGGGGAAAACACACACACACTTTCTACGAGTGAACCTGTATATCTTTTGTCTCCAAAAATGGATATGGAATCCATGAAATATTCCGAGTTGCAAGCCCTGGCGAAGGCTTTGGGACTCAAGGCAAACGCGAAGGTAAGAAAGCTGCACTTTTTTGTTTTCCATTTTGTCGCGGCTGTTTTTTTTTTTTGTTTGTTTGATTCTTGGGCGAAACTCGCTGCTTCACGTGCGTGACTTTTCTTTGTGTCTCTCGAACAGGCCGAAAAACTCCTTAAAGCGTTAAAGCAGCATTATAACGACGGGGAAAAGAAGAAGAAGAAGGAGGAACCGGATCAGGTAACGTGATGCTTCAATACTCGGGGTTTTCTGGTGGCATGTTGTCGGTTCACGAGCTTGATTCTCGTGTTGCTCCGCAGAATAATCAGAATAACGAGGAGAAGGAGGAGGAAAAGGCTCCTTTACAAAGTGTGCAGGTTGAAAACACAACCACAGAGTGTGTCACCACCCGGAGGAGGAATGGAACCCGTACCAAGAGGAAGATCTCTGATACTACCGTGGACAGCGTGGTGCGTTCAGGTGCTGCACAGGTATGTGACGTCACAGCATCCGTTTGCAATGAGACCGTGTGTCAACAAAAAGCTTTAGCATCCGTGGGTTTTTGGCTTCTTGCTCCCTTTTGGGCACGCTTGCTTGGTTAATGCTTGAAACTTCTTCCCTCTCAAGGGAGCGCCTGAGCCGCCGGAGCCTGAGAAGGTTGGTGCAAAGAGGAGGAAGACTAATTCAAACAAACAAAAACCTTCTGAGGAGCCAAAAGAAAGTGAGAAGCAGCAGCAGCAGGCTGAAGCGCCTGTGGCAAGTCGGACAGGTCTGTTGTGGTTCCATTGAACAATTATGCACGATTATGAGGGAAAAAAAGAAAATTGTCATTCGTGTTTTCTTGTTTAGAAAAAGCAGCGACAGGTAAAATCCCAAGGCTGCAGAAGAGCAAGACTTCGTTGAAGCCAATCACCCCCAGTAAGTTTCTCTTTCATTTCTGTTTTGGTTGTTATCTCTTTTACTTCTGTATGCATGCAGGTTTGTTTTCCTTCCCGTCCGATGTCGCACTTTTGCAGCAGAGCTTCATTGAGACGTGCACCAGCCGGTACGTGTCCTCTGACTGACCGTGGCTTTTCTTTGCAGACTTCAAAAAGCTCCACGAGGCCCAGTTTAACAAGATGGAGTCGATCGATTCTTTCTTCCAGCGGCGGACCAAGCAGATGGAGACCTGCAAGAACCCCAAGGAAGTGAAGGTGTGACTTGGGGAAATAAAAATATTATGTCAACTCCAGTAGCGTGTTGTTTGGAGAAGCTGTCTGGGAGGAAACGTGAAGTGCACCGGCAGGAAGGGGAAACGTAAACTGTGCGGTTTGTATCCTGCAGAAGGCCGATCCAGGTCGTCCCGGCCTGTTCAGTCCGGCTCCGGCCAACAACAACCAGGCCGCTGAAGCTCCTCCGAAGAGACGAGCCCAGAAGACGGAGGTTCTGTTCAGACCGTCTGTCCTCTCGACTCGGAGGATCAACGTTCGGTGAGTCACTCCGTCGTCTTCGCCACATTTCCGGTTTCTAAACCAGTCGAGCACAAACGGTGGAGGAACTCTGTGAATTTCATCAGTTCAGTCTTTTCAGCCACAAGCCCAGGCGGTTTACCTGCTCCATATGTGAATTATTAGGACGATTCTACAGCGATGGAATTGGAACAAAGTGAAAGCTCACCCTCGTGTTGCAGAGATTCCGTCCTCAGAGTCGGTGTTGTGTAAAAGAAATCTCCATTTGTTCACACGATGCCATTTGTAGCGTCGCTTCCTTCCATGTTTTCTCGATGATCATCCCCACCTTTATTACTGTAACATTGTGCTTTCAATCAATCAATCAATCACATTTTCTTTGTATAGCCCTTTACACTAACCCAAAGTGCTTCACAACAAAGCTATAAAAACAATACATTAAGAAATAAATACAAGAATAATACATAAAACACAGGTCTGACTGTGCAGGTTGTTGGAAACCTTCCAGAGATTCATAAAAACAGAGCACACAGAATAAATCCACTGCCCTAGACAGAGTTAAAAGCCAATCTAAAAAAGTAGGTTTTCAGCTTTTGATTTAAAAAGGCCGAGGTCAGTAGTGGCGTGAATGTCGGGGGGCAGCGACAGCAAGAGAGCGACACCCCACTGTTTATACGTGAAGCACTTGTTTGATCCTCCAGGAGACGAAGTCTTGGCAGAGCATGTATTTTCAACTCGCAGAACCAAAGAGGTTTAGAAGGACGTCCGTTTTGTGTTTGTGAGCAGGTTCTCAGAAGCCACGGTCAACAACGAGCACAAGAGGTCCCTGATCAAGACCCCGGCTCGCCTGTCGCCCTGCGTGGCCTCCAGCACCCCCCGGAGGTCGGCGGTGGCGTCGGCCCTGTCGTCAACCAAGACTCCAAGTGCGTTTCCCCTTTTTTCCCTCCCGATACAACATCTTGAATCGGCCACGTATTCCCCCCCCCCCCCCCCCCCGAGACTCATTAAGTGATTTGTTTTTAATTTTCTGTTACCAAAGAGCCGTTTCTTTTCACGGGCGGCAACAACAGCAGCATCGTGTCGACCACCCCGGGAACCCAGAAGAAGCAGAGCTTCGACCTGAAGGCCAGCCTCTCCCGTCCTCTGGGCTACAAGCCTCACACAGGTAGGAAACTCAACGGTCTCCTCGGATTGTCGGCGGGTCAGAGCTTTGATCGCCTTTCTTTTAAATCCTCGCAGGGAAACTGAAGGCGTTCGCGGAGGTGAGCACCGCGCCGCCCTCCAATCTGCGTCAGGACGCCTACAAGAGCCACAAAGTGCAGTCGAGGTGAGTCGAGGCGCCGGCGTCCTGCGCTTACTGCTCTTGTTACTGCGTCTCTCCTCAACGGTTTTCCTTCTTCCAGAGACGACAGGAGAACCAAACTCATGGAGGGACGCAAGAACAAGAAGGAGAACTTGCTCGGCGCGAGACGAGGCCTGATGTGACGGCGTGAAGACGTCCCGCAGCTCGTTTCCTGTATATATTTTTTCATTATGTGATGTGTTCTGTCCTGTGCTGTTGTTTTAGCATCCAACTTCTTAAACTGTTTTAAAGACTTCTTTTATCTCGAGCTTTTTAAGGCTGACTTAAAAAAAAAAAATGGACGCCGACTTGAAAAATCTGATTTTATTCTTTAAGAATAAATTGCATTCCGCATTTTTTTTCCCCCTAATGTGTTGATGTCAGAATTTATAATAAAAGTAAAACAAAACTACAGAAATTGCCTGGTGGATATTTTATTGGAGGCAAAACAGCTTAAATGTGATGGAAAAAAAATTCTAAATGAGGTTTTCTTCGTTCCGGACACATCTGGTTCTTAGAAAAACTGAAATCTCGTCAAAAGTTTGATGGATCGGAAACGTTGGGGATCAGTTCTGGACCGCATGTCGGCGGTTATTTCCAAAGTTGCAGGTCGTGACTGTCGTCAGACTCCGGGGTTCCTGTTGTACACCTCGTAGGCGAACTCCTCGGCGTGTGCGTAATCTTTACACACGCCGATGTAGTCGATCTCCAGCTGAAAGGGGCCGTCTGCTTTGTCTCCCAACGTGAACCCGACGCTCTTAATCTGGAGAGAAACGCAGGATAAATATGTGCTTGAAAACAAACAAACAAACAAAATTCTTCCATTTCATCAAGTTACCTTGTCCAACCAGAGGCAGTGCTGGTCGTCTTGTATCCTTCCTCTGTGAGCGAGGAAGAACTTGGAGAAGGGGATCTGTGGAGGAGGAAATCACACTGAACATCCTTTGTTTTCATAGAGCTGCTCGCTTTTCGTGCGACTGCAGCACTGACGCTGTGTAATTTGACACCAGCCTCCTTCTGAGGTGACATGTTTCAACATACAAGCTTTATTTAGCGCCAGTGTCACATTTTTAAAAAAAATTAAACCTACGGTGCTACGGGAAAGTGGAATTGATTGTTTTCTTTTTTTTTAAGTGAAGTATTTCTCGCAGATTGTAGAAAATGTCGCGTCGACGTTTTGAACGTATGAAGTAATATAATAAACGTGACGAGGGCAAAGTAGAAGCTTTTTAAAGGCTCAACGTGAGGCCGACCGCTCGGGGCCGCAGGAGGACCGGCGTGGCGGCTCTCACCTTCACGTCTTGCCAGTACGGCCCCCCTCTGGTGAACAGGAAGTAGCTGTACAGGTCGTCTTTCTGGTGGGAGAAGTAGGTTTCCGCTGCGATGTTGACCATCCAGGGACGGCCGTCGCCGCGCACGCGCAGGTGGAGCGTGTTGAAGTTAGTCCAGTCGTGGTGTTTCTTTCTGTCAAACGAGGCCTTGGAAGGAAGGGAGAGAAAAAAGTTTTTTTTTTAATTATCGCTGTTGTTTCAGATTCTATTAAATCAAATCAACTCTCCGAAACGTCAATCTAAAAATACAACTGACTTGGATTCTTGCATATAAAAGAGATTCTATTCAACCAACTTTAAAAAATAAATAAATCCCCAATCAGCCATAACATTATGACCACAATGCATTTTATGTTTAATTCCCCCGAACTCCACTCGACCTCTGAGAGTGTTGTACTTTCTGATATAAACCTGCAAATGTTCAGTTGGTAGTCGGGAACAGAAATTGGTAAAGAAATCTCAAAGTGGCCGGATGGTAACAGGAGCTCGTCTGTGGAACCGACTGACACACTCAATTCTTTTAATATCGGCTTTCAGAACACTATTATTTGCTGAGACTTTCAAGTAATAGATTTTAACTATTAATTAATCCCGCCTTTCTTTATCGCCTTGTTTTAATGTATTTCCTTTCATGGCTGAATGATGCTGTAGAAATATACTGGCCTGATGAGGCGAGAGTCATTTTACTTTGGCAAAACGATGACAAAGAGCATATATGTGCATAGGGAACAACATTTTTTTTTTTTTAATGGACCAAAAAATTCTAATTCTAATCCAATAAGGCTCCAGTTCAGTGCGTCAGAGAAGTTATCTGGTCATTAACCTGTCTGACATTGCAATTGTTATTTAAAGGATGGTAACGGCGATTGTCAATCGGACAAAAATCCAGAATGTCTCGGCTTTCAGAGCCGTTCCTGATCTGACCGGACACTGACCAGAGGTTGCTTTGAGCGCAGGGTGCAGTACCCGCTGTAGCGCGTCTCCCCGTCCCTCGGTGGGACGGAACTCAGAGTCCCGTACAGGAAGCAGGTGTCGTTCCTGCCGAGCTTGAGGCGAACCTCGCTGTGGCCTCCTATCTCGCGGTCGCACGACGCCGTCCACTCCTTCAGGCTCTCCGGGCCCCTGAACTGCCAGACGGCCCTGTTCTGCTCCAGCATGTGCTCCAGGATGGGCTTGCCCTCGGGGCCAACCCAGCGTTCTGTCAAATCCACCTTCAACAGTCCCAGGTGCTTCTTTATCCCCTCCAAGCCCTTCGAGAGGCTGAAGGAGATCTTCTGCCATGGGAAGCGGTCGTCTCTGGGCTGGCCGGGTCGCCTGTATTCGCCCTGGATCCGCGCTCTGCGGGGCACGCAGAGGAGGGGGAGCACCCGCTGGCGGTGGCTGGAGGCCAGCAGCCTCGCCTGGGGGAGACGGCTGAGCTGTGGCAGAGACATGTCAGGGCCGGGACACCGGGTTCACTGCAGGGAGAGGAGACACACACAGCCAGTGCTTTTACGCTCAAGTTACAGTGATTCATTGAGAATGTGTTTATGGACCAGCTCTATTAGCTATTTTCTTTCTAGTTGCATGTATAAACGTGGGCATTTTAGTGTCATCAGACACAATGGTAACTGTGAAACCACTGCTGGAGATGTCATGATAAACCACATAAAGCCACACGAACCTCGTCTTTAATTTACTCCTGATTAATATGCAAGTACGTACGTACACGAATTTGATTACATCCGAGTTTCCACATGCATGCTTACATCTATTTTCCCATACATGCATGATGATATAAAGTTCCATGTCCGTGTGTTTTACATAAATTACTGCCAGTATTTCTATTATATATATTTTGTATCTATTCGCGTTGTTGTTTTTGTATTGTTATGTGTTTAAAGTCACTGTTCAGGATATATTTCTATTGAAATGATAACAATAAGGCTTTCTAATAAAGTTCGACATATCGTGTATATGGTTTGCTAAAGCTGGATAAAGCTCGTAGTACCACTGGTTAATCTGTTCCCACTTACCCTGAGAAGGCTGCAGCAGTTATTTAATGTCGGATACATGAGACGACTGCGCGAACTCTCTATAAATGTAATAAAATCATAATATCCCCCCAACAAAGCCGTTGTTAAGAACAAATATCAATTAAAGCCACTCGTGTTCTGGCCCAAGGTTGTCCGTGTCCACACAGGAAACAGCAGCGCGAGCACCGGGGCTGCGTTCAAGAAACATTCACCCACAAACGTTGCACATTGAGCCTGCGCAACCTCATCTACGTTCACAACAGGGCTTCACTTGTTTGATCTTGAACGCAGCTTTGAGTGCAGCTTTGATTTCTCTCCTGAACGGAGCACTCAATCTTTGCATTAGTTCCTATACGACCTAATTCGTTAAGTTCCTTTTCATTTTTATGTCTGATTTCAAAAAATGTTAACACATTTACATTTTAGATTTTATAGAATTGGACGGAACTTCCAACGGTTGCGGTAACCATGGCAGCAAGGCGTCGGCGCATGCGCCGTAGCGCCTTTGTGCGTGTGACGACAGAGCCGAGCAGCTAGGTAGCGGCAGCGGCTAGCCTCCGACAGACGACACAGGGACAGCTAGCAGGGTTAGCCGAGGCAGCTAATCATGGTGAATGTAAAGAAACGGAAAGGTCGGGTCGTGATCGACTCCGACTCGGAAGACAGCGCCAGCGACGACAATTTAGACCAGGTGAGTGGGCGCTCTTCTCGCGGGCTTCGGGCCGAGTGAACTTGTCAAAGCGGCGCTGAGGTTGAAGCTAATGTGTGCTAAGCTGCTGGCTGCGCTGTATTTTGGCCTCGCTTCAACAAGCTTGCAGGAGGCCCGCCTTATTTACAACCCCGAAACCACACATTCCCGACACACGTTGGTCGCGAAGGTTGTTTTTTTTTTTTTCCCCGAGTGTCTCTGCGGGAGTGGACGCTCCGTGAATGCGGCTGAACTTTAGCGACCGTGCAGTTGTTGTTGTTGCAGCGGATTTTGCCGCGCCACGGGCCATTTTGCGTGGTTTCGGGAGAAGTGGAGCTCCTTGGCCGTGCACCGCGGGGCGAATCTGGGTTTTTTTTTGTGTGTGTGTGTTTTTTGGTGTTGCTGGTCAAATATGGAACGGGACGTGCTTGCATCTGCCAGATCGAAGCCGCGGATTGGGGAGACGCATTTAGCCGTGCTTTACAACCGTATCGCCGGAGTGACGTCACGAGCGCAGAGCAGAACTTCTATTTTGGTTTGTTGTCAAACAAGCGCAGGCTGCGAGGAGCAGCTCGCACCCGATCAGCTCCACTTCGCCCGTGAGAGGGGAAGGAAGGCGGCTGGAGAGGGACGCATGTCAACACAGGGACACACACACACACACACACACACACACACACACACACTTTGGAGCGATCAACTTGACCCACGTGCACAATGACAACATGCAAACCTCCACACCTCCCAATACAATATAGTGGAAATGCATTATTAATCCATTCACCCGTCCTCTGTGCTGCTTCATCCTGTGCAGGAGCGCGGGGACATTTAGTCAGTCTCAGCAGGAGGACATGTCTCCAGTCCTCCACGGGACAAACACAACACCGTCACCAATTAATATCTAATTCACATACATGTTTTCACACCAGTGGGAGGAAACTGTCATACTGGGGCGGCGATGGCTCCGGGTCGAGATTGACGGTTTGAGTTCCATCTCCACCTGTCCACATGTCAAAGTGACCTTCAGCAAGACTTGAACCCTCCACTGCTCCCTGAGTGCCTTGCATGGGAACTTCCTCCATTAGTGTGTGTGTGTGAACGTGATCAACAGTTTAAAGCACGCGGAACATGGAGAACATGCAAATCCCCCCCCGGCCGGCGTTTGAAATCTCAGTGACGTGACAGGTCTAACCACTGCTTTATTTACCCCGGAGGAAACTTTAATTTCTTCTTCTTCACAGCATTTCTCTGCACAGATGTTAAAAAAAAATGTAAAATTAAATTGGCAAAATTAATATACAAGACTAAGCCGTGACAATATAAGCATAGAATAATGAAGTGAGCAGAAATACAAACACTGTTGACGAGAGGAGTTATGGAGTCTTACTGCCACAGGAGGGAAGGTTTCCCTGTGGCTCCGTACTTCCAGGTTGCCGGTACGAGTCTTGTCACTCGAGGTGCTTCAGATTTACTGTCGGAATCAGAAGCATCCAGACCTGTTGAGGTCTTCAGGAAGAATTTCACTAAATGTTCCCACATTCTGAAGGAACACGGCGAAGCTGCTGTTGGTTCCTACGCTCCTCACCTGTGGAACCGACTGACACACTCCATTATTTTAATATCGGCTTTCAGGACACTATTATTTGCTGAGACTTTCAAATAATAGATTTTAATTATTAATTAATCCCGCCGTTCTTTATCGCCTTGTTTTAATGTATTTCCTTTCATGGCTTGTAAACACTGCCAACGTGTCTGAATGATGTTGGAGAAATATACTGGCCTGATGAGGCGAGAGTCGTTTTACTTTGGAAAAAGAGCATATATATGCATATTTTTGTCATCAGACATCGTAGGATGAGAACAAACATTTAAAAAAAATGTTTTAATGGACCAAAAAAAATGAATTTGACCTCAAACATGTCTGTTGTTCTTCTCATATCAAGTGACTGAGAATATTGTGTATTCATTTGAGTTATTTCTCACCTAATAAGGTTATCTAGTTATTAACCTGTCTGACATGCTGTGTCTGTTGCAATTGTTGTTTAAAGTCCTGCATAATTGTTTTAATACTATAGAGATACTTAAAGAATAGGACTTCTGTCTAAAGGTCTCTTGTGTGCTTCGATGTGTTTAAATAGAACGAGTCTCTGTTTTAAAAATTCAACATGTGGTTTGATCAATCCGGGTTTTTTTTTTCCTGCTTTCGAATGAACAAGTTCTGTTTAGAAGAGTCCCGTTTGTGTGTTTTAAATAAAACAAGATCACACAACGCTGTTTGTGCAGGATTTCTAGAACTAGTGAAAGCATTGATAATATGCAAGTTCTGCTTTACACCTCTTGTGGTGTTTTTCCTCTTTACTTTCACATCTCTTAGTGCACATGATGGATGTTGTTAACTCAATTATAAAGCGCTCACATTAGATTCTGAGCATTAACACTGTGCATGCAAAGCAGAGGTCTACTGACCAGTTTTATATCTTTGTAGTTTTTGCCTTTTCTAGTTCTTTATTCTCTTTTCACCCTTAACTGCATGTAAATTGATTTTCTCAACTGTTTTCATACCTTTAGATGTATGTATTTTATTAGTACTCACTTCTTTACGTGATGTGGAAACTAGATTATACTGAATTTTTACTAAAGTGCGGGGAGATTTCGACGCTGTAAATTGTCAAATTCTTCATCTTTTTAAAGTACTTCATTGCTTTGGGTTAAAGAAAAGGCGCAAAAATTGAAAAGAAAAAAAAACTCTAGATTGTTTAAAAGATTTCAACTGTTTTTTAAGATTCCCAGTGTTTGTTGAAAACTCTGTTTCTTCCTTAAAGAATCTGGTTGTCTGTAAAGAGCCAGGTGTTTTTTATAGAGTTGCTTCAAAATCTCCCCCTTAAATGAATATATGTTAAACACAGTTTTAAAGTTTTTACATCTTATGTAAAAATAGTTTTTTAACTCATGTAAAAATAACTTTTTTTTCCTTTTGACACGTCGCAAAGGTGTTTTTTTAATACTTTAACTCTCCTGGTGCAGGATTGATTTACTCAAGGTCGCTATTAACTCTGTGCTTTAACCCTTTGTAGCTGCTTGTGTTGCATGAGAGTGTTAAAATACTCGAATGTTGTGTAAATAAACAACTTAATGTTCCCTTTACAGTTGAAGAAATGTGACAAAAAGCATTATCTTGTCCGATTCTAGCTTAGGAAGCAGCTAATTTGTAACTGAATGACGGCAGCTAAGTACTATACATTGCCGAGAGGGTGATGAAACTTCAAATATTGAGCTTAACCGTATCATGTTGTATGTCGTTGTCATCAATGTGCTCAATTATCATCAATTGTTAAGTTGAAAGAAACACAAACGCCACCAAGTAGGTTCATTTGTTCGTTTTGTGCCAGTTTTAGAATCACGATAGTTTGGAAAAGCTGTTCATTCACTACGAAATACTCCCAGGTCACTCATAAGAGCCAAAAGTATATACATACTCATTAAAAAGTCCCAGTACAGAGGCTGTCACAGCCAGAAATATCTTATTTCCATGATCCCTTAAAGGTTTTCATCTCCTTTCACATTCTAAAGATCAAAGGTTAATAAAAGTGAGTGTTTGATCTTTTCTTGAGCCACAGTCACTGGTGACGTTTTCCTCATCGTGAGCGTTTGTCCTCCTCAGGAGTTGTTGTCTCTGGCCAAGAGGAAGAGGGTCGACTCCGGCGAGCAGGACGAGCCCGTCAGCAAGCCGGCGGCGTCCACCGACTCCGAGACGTCGGACAGCGACGACGAGGTACGTCCCCGTCTGGGCCGCCGGGCGTTTTAACCTTTTAGATCAGGGGTCGGCACTGCGGCTCCTGGAGCCTCTGTCCTACTGCAGTTCATCCCGGAGGGACGTAAGGAGGCAAGGCTACCCAGAGCGCAGTCCCGCTACAAAGAGTAGGGTAAAATGTAGGGTCGTGAAGGACGCAGCGACGTAACGTCATTACAACAATAATGGCATGAAGAAGGTAGAATTGCGGCTGCAGGTCATGACAGTGGCTCAACTGGGAGCTTCCTGTACCTTTCACAGTAAAAGCCAACAGTTCCAGGAGGTTCATTCCAGACTTGTTGAGAGTGACGGAACATTCTAGTGAATTCCACAACAACTACAGGACATTAAAGCCACACCATCACACTCATGGTTCTAACAATCCACATCTCACACATTTATCTTCCATTTTAATAATGTGTACCGATAAAGGAGCTGAGAGCTGCAATGCATTATGGGAGTTTCTGTTTGTCGTGTTTTAAATGTAATTATTGGGGGTTATGTTAGGTTTGTAGTGTTGGTAGTAATTGTGTTTTTGTTGTTTAGTTCATGTAGTTTAGAGTAGAATAGAGCTTCATTCCTCCCCAGGGGGAAACACAAACTTACAAGAGCTCAAGGTAAAAAAGGTGCAGAAATGATCAAATTAAAACATGTAAACATATGTAAATATCTAACAAGAGCACAAAAAATAGAATGAGTAAAAATAAAAAGAATAAAACAATCAGGTAAAAAAAAGAAAGAAATCCTCTAAAACTAGAGTAAGTAGTTTATTAGTTGTAAGTCGTCAACCAGCAGTGAAGGTTTTGTGTGTCGTGTCGTCCTGGCATGGTCTTCCTGTGGGACTGTCAAAATAAAATGTGTGCGGCTCTCTGGGTGTTGAGCTCAGTGGGAAACGGGACCAAATGGCTCTTTGAGCATTAAAGGGTCCCTGAAATAATTCTATTAAAATACACCAGTATTTAGCATTATTTTTCCCCCTTTCGAATGATATATGACACACCAATGACAATCACACCACTATCTTGCTCTTGAGCGCCGAACGTCTAAAAATGCCTTTAAATCTCCCGCCCTGTGAATCTGACCTAGTTTTCCCAACTTGCCGTAGTTTTGCGCTGTGACGTATGAGGGGTTATTTACTTCCGCCCACAACAGCTGATCGTAGTGGCTTGTTTACATGTGCTCTGCATTATCGCGTTATTTAGCAGTTTTTTAGAGTCATGCCTAAGCGTTGTGTTGCGGCTGGGTGTTCCCAAATGCCCAGTCCGTCTGTAAGTGTCCATAAATTCCCAAAAGATCAAACTTTGAGGAGATTATGGACAAAACAAGTGCAGCGCACTCGCTCCAACTGGACACCAACAGAGGCCTCCTATCTCTGCAGTCAACATTTCACGGATGACTGTTACGAAACAGCACCCGCAATCCGAGAGTCACTTGGTTTTGATGTGAAGAGGAAACGTATCCTGAAACCTGGTTCTGTCCCCACCATTTTTAAACGGCTTTTTAACGGATTTTTAAACCCAACCTTCAGTAAGTCTTTTTAAAACCTGCTAAAACTTAAGACAAATAGACCAATAAACTTTGCAAAACACCCACTCTGACACAAGGGTAAATACCCGGTCACACACAATATGTGCACACGGGTAAATACCCGGTCACACACAATATGTGCACACGGGTAAATACCCGGTCACGCACAATATGTGCACACGGGTAAATACCCGGTCACGCACAATATGTGCACACGGGTAAATACCCGGTCACGCACAATATGTACTCACGGGTAAATACCCGGTCACACACAATATGTACTCACGGCTCAAACATGTATGGTTGAACGCCTTGATTTTCTTCTAATTCTTCCTCCGATGATTCCTCTCCTTCATCTTCGCCCAAAACCAACGATACGTCACTTAAATCTTCGCTAACATCGCTCCTAGGTGCTTCTGTATCGCCAAACCCCTCCATTCTTCAATCAGCTGATGTTGTTTTGGCTGGGACATACAACCCCTCGTACGTCATATCCGGTCTAGCTCAGGCGGCTCACATTTATGGCCCGCAAATATACCGTCGTCTGCTGCATCATGTAAAGTCAATTAAAAGGGTCGGAATTCGGACTTTTATCTGGGAATGTTATATACCTTTCGAAAGCATATTTATTCTTCTTTCTAAAGATGAAATCTGAAAAACATTTCAGTTACCCTTTAAAGGTTGCCGACCCCTGGTTTACAGCGTAGCGACAGTAGACTGAGCCTGTCCCCCCCCCCCCCCCCCCTCCTTTGTCACAGTGGACCGTCGGCGGCACCAAAGGCAAGAAGAAGGTGAAGCCGGGGAAGGGGTCGGAGAAGAAGACCACCACGAAGAAGAAGGTCCACAAAGCCACGGCTTCAGGCAGCTCAGATGGCGACAGCTCAGCGGAGAGCTCCGCGCCAGAGGAGGGTAAACCAGCCTCCCGTTTTTACACAAAAGTTGCATTTTCAGTGGCGACGTTTCCTTATTGAATTCACTTTTTCTTAAATCTGTGCTCTCATTTAAAATGGGCACATTCAGAACTGTGTTTTATCTATTTATTTACTTTTAAACGCAATTAGTGCCTTGTTAGTTTCACACTTTACGAATTTACTCCGTGGGTTTTTTATTATAATTTTTTTTTTTTCTATATCTTGTTTTCCTGCCTCGTGTTTATTACCCCCGTCCACCAGCGCCTCCGGTGGCCGGAGGTTATATGACTCATTCATCCCCTTTTTCCCGACATCAACTCGTCAAATCTCGTATAGAAAATCTAGCCTAAACTAATTCATCCTGCAATGCGAGTATTTCTCTGAGCGCCGACTTTTAAAAAAAATGCTTGTTTTTGTCACAAATTCAAGCAAATGAAATCTGCTAATAAGACGTGTGGTGACCAAACATTTATAGTTTAATTATGGCGCTCAGTTTGCTCAAGCAGTGTTTTAATGTTTGTATCACGGAACTACTGCAAATGATTCTCGAAAAAAATATTAAATATGTAACTTAATTATTGTTGTTAATTACAGACGTGTGAAAAGTTACACATTTACTCATGAATTTGTTTACAAACACATTTATACTGTATAAACTCCTTGTAAATAAATGTTTTTCACTAAATAAATGTATATTTTATGGTTATACATATATAGAAAATAAATGATAGTAATCATAAAGTATATATAGACATAAAAATACACATCACACATATCTGAAATGCTGAAGCTTGAAAGAAAAGAAAAAAACACAACTGTTTATATTGATTCTGGACGCCAGGTTGGGAACTATTTCACTTAATGGAGCTGAATTCAGTCTTTAAAAACAACAAAAAAAGGGAGAGAGAGAGAGATGGCTTTAAATTTGCTTCTCGTTTCATTTGGCGTCATTAAAAGCAAAACTCCCCCAAAATCCACGAGTGTTTAAAAAAAAAAACCTCCTTTTCCCCCGCGACCCCCAGGCGAGGTGTCGGACTCGGAGAGCAACAGCTCGTCCTCCAGCTCCGACTCGGACTCGTCCGAGGACGACGTGTTCAGGGACGGCTACGACGACGACCTGATGGGCGACGCCGAGGACCGAGCTCGCCTGGAGCAGATGACGGAGAAGGAGCGAGAGCAGGAGCTCTTCAACAGAATCGAGAAGCGGGAGGTGCTAAAGAGACGGTGAGTCTGAAAAGAAACCGTGTCACTCCCCCCCTCCCCCGTCTTTCAGGACTGAGTTGAGTTCAGTGTGTAAATCTTTGTCTTTTTTTTGCACGCAAGGTTTGAAATTAAGAAGAAGTTGAAGACGGCAAAGAAGAAAGAAAAGGAGGAGAAGAAGAAGAAGCAGGAGGAGGAGCAGGAGAAACGGAAGCTATCTCAGGTTCAAGACACGCAAGTGGTACGTGTGGATTTTCCTACGTAGTTTATCGTAGGCCCAATCCCAATTAAATTCTGTACCCCTCCACCTACCCCTTAGCCCTCCGCCTTCCCCTCCAAAATGAGGGCAAAGGCAAAGGGGTAAAAGTTCCAGCCCTTAGATTTGGGACACTCCTCTCGCTCTGCTCGGCCCCGCCCCCTCTCGCTCCGTCTCACAGTAATGACATCATAACACGGCGCCGTTACATCAGCAGAGCTGAGCCACGGATGTTAGTTGATTCTCCAGCAGGAGCGTCGTGAATATTCAGGACCGTCGCAAATTCAACGTGTTGCAGCAGCTTGGCTGCTTCGTTTCCACATCAAGGTGAAGAAATAGACGGAGACGTGGATTACTTTACGTTTGTGCGCCGTATTTGGACTTCAGAAATATTTCCTCATCCACCATGTGAAAGCGGAGGAGCTTCCTTGTTTGCTCGGGGGTCCTTGTTTTCAAAACACCCATATTAGAAGACTTTGGAACTCTACAGTGTAATAATAAAATGTTTTAAACACGGTCTCTACCCAACAAAGACACACGGAAGCTTCATACTGTAGACGGCAGCGCTACTGCCGTTCTTACTAGTATAGAACACAACAGGTTTATAGAACTTTAGAAGAGTATAGATGTGAAATGCGAGTCTTTCGGCACCATGTCCTCCTACCCCTCTGTTTAAAGTGTGCATCTGGAAACGCTTCGTTTAGAGGGTGAATAGCCCTTCCCCTCACCCCGCCGCCTTTGCGCACTAGTAAAATGGGACACCCCTTAGACTTTCGTGAACGCGCATTTCAAAGGGGTAGGGGTGGAATTGGGACGCAGCCAAAGCCTCGTCTTCTCCGCCCTCTGACCGACTGCGACATGTCCCCCCCCCCCCCCCCCCCACAGGTCATGTCTCACAACAAGGAGCGGCGATCCAAGCGTGACGAAAAGCTAGACAAGAAGTCTCAGGCCATGGAGGAGCTGAAGGCCGAGCGCGAGAAGAAGAAGAACAAAACAGGTGGGTGTGCGGCGCAACTCGCGCAACCTCCCTGCCGTCGCCGCCACGCCGTAGAACTGACCCGACGCTCCGTCTCCACCCCCGCAGCCGAGCTGCTAGCCAAACGGCTGCCGCTGAAGGCCAGCGACGTGTACTCCGACGACGAGGAGGAGGAGGAGGAAGACGACGACAAGTCCTCGGTCAAGAGCGACCGGAGCTCGCGCTCGTCGTCCTACGACGATGACGAGTGAGTGCATTCGGCCGCCGCGTTGCACAAACGGTGCTATCCACACGGCGAGGGAAACCATCTTTTTTTTTTCCCCGGCCTTCTCAAAAAAAAACTCACAAAAAAACATGTAGTACACATGCCAGGCCTTTAGGGGCGCTGTGACTCACCATTCTTGCATATAATTCTAGTTCTATAGGTCTATGGCCGCACTCTTCCTGCTGTTAGCGTCACGTAGCTTCTTGTAATCCCTGATTAATTGTGCCTGCCTCTTTAAGAGGCGTCGCACAATTATTACAATCCCGGGAAGGCGCCGTTTTTAAAAAGATATAATTATTCTTCCTCTGCCGCACAACTTTGACGACACACTAGTTTCCATTTCGAGTACGTACACAAAAAGCATATCGCTACGTGCGGAATTATCGGGAATCCTGTGCATCCGTTCAGATTATGGATATCGCAAACGGTTTCCGAACAAAACGTAAAAAAAGGCGAAGAATTTCCCATCCGCTTTTCATGGGAGCCGAGACAAAACAGAAAAAAAAACACACTTTTTCCACGCCACATCACGGCGCCAAATTTTCAGCTAGAGACCAATTTACTCTTAGTAATTGGCCGCACTTGTCCTCTATTCACATATGTCCTCGGATTTTTCAAAACTTTCACCAATTTTAAACTGTGATCCTTCAAATGTCATCAAGTTTTCCCTCCTTTTTCCAGTTTTACATGGGTGTGTATTGGAGAGATTTCGGTTAGAGTGAGAGAAACTGCCGTCTTTAACTCGTCGCCACGGCCACATTTATTCGTCTTTATCAACATATTATACATCAAAATGTAGCTACAGGCCTTGTGCTTCTCACGGGGGGACACTTTTGTCTCAGGGAGACACGGTTCTCCCTCCAGGGGACTTAATTGACAGGGAGCGCAGGATTTGTTCTCGTTATCTGATGACATCACGGACCACGATTGGGTGATCATGGGTTTTTTTTGCCGGGGTTTTAGAATTTCCCCACTCTGGGACCCGTGTTCAACAAAACCTGTTTTCGCGCCTCTAAAAAAAAAGCCTCGTGCGGAACGACGGGCCAGAAAACGAGCCGTCCTCACGGCGTTGGACGGAAACCCCCCCCCCCCCCCCCCCCCCCCCCCCCGGGTTTCTTGTAACTCGTTAACGTGGCCTTCCCGCAGGAAAGAGGAAACCCCTCCGAAGTCTCAGCCCGTTTCGCTCCCGGACGAGCTCAACCGGATCCGCCTGTCCAGACACAAGCTGGAGCGGTGGTGCCACATGCCGTTCTTCGCCAAGACGGTGACCGGCTGCTTCGTGCGGATAGGCATCGGCAACAGCAGCAGCAAACCAGTTTACAGGGTGAGCTCATGAGATTAAGTTCCTCGGTGTTATGATTGATGAACATCTGACGTGGAAATCACATGTTAGTAATGTCAAAGTAAAGGTATCCCAAATAATAGCTGTGTTGCACAGATGCAAAGATTCTCTAAATAAGATGCTTTGTTTTTGTTGTATAACTCATTGATTGTTCCATATCTGACCTGTTGCATTGACGTGTGGGGAAATGCCTGTAAAACACTATTATACACTATTACACATTGTTATTATCTGTATTATTGTTATTATTATTATATAATACCTACTTCTAATGGCTCTGCCACTGCACCTTACTATTTATTTATCTTGCTTTTGTCGCGTGTTTATTTCTAAGTGCCCATGTTCCGTTCTGTGTTTTACTTTGTCTTATACCCAGATATTTTTTTTTTTACTTTATTTCTATTCTATCGTATTTTCTAATATTCCTATGCACCAGATTGCTGCAACAAAACAATTTCCCTTCGGGGATGAATAAAGTAATTATCTATCTATCTAGCTATCTAAAATGTACATTAATCCAATTTTTCTTCTACATAAAAGAGCGATTAGTGGAAGTGGTTACAGAGACCATACTGATCCTTTATTTAGACAACTAAAAACACTGAAATTTAAAGATTCAGTGGAGTATTGCAAAATTGCAAAACAGATTGGCCGAGAGAAAAAGTAGATATGAACTGAGGTTTTTTACAAAACCCAGGTTTCAATCGGCCGTAATGGAAAAATGCATCTCAGTGGAAGGAGTCGGTCTGTGGAACCGTCTGGATTGTAAAATTAAAACTTCTAAATCCATTGGTGTGTTTAAGAAACTTGCTAAATTGTCAATGTTACAGAAATACGACACTGCGGAGGAGCAGATCAACCTTATTTATTTATTTCGATAAATAAATGAACTGAACTGGAACTGTAAATGATTTTAGTGTTGATAAGGGGAGACATTGTAAGTTTTACTTCTTTCTGCTCCTTTTCATTAATATAAAATGCTGTTGTTGCATTGTTTTAAATGAATGAAATAAATAATAAATAATAAAAATAAAAAAAAAAGCTCAGCAGTTTGGTCGTCGCCACGAAAAATAAGCTTGTGTCACGTGATGCTTTTAATTTGCCTTTAACCGCCTCGTGGTTTGACGTCAACGTATTCCTCGTCAACAGGTTGCAGAGATCGTGGACGTCGTGGAAACGGCGAAGGTTTACCAGCTTGGATCGACACGGACAAACAAGGGATTACAACTAAGGTGCTGCACCGCCCCCTGGTGGCGGCTTCAGGCGAGTTCCGATTCGCGTCGGCACGAATCCCAACCTGAGCTTTTTCTTCCCCTCCAGGCACGGCGGCGACACGCGAGTCTTCAGGCTGGAGTTTGTTTCCAATCAGGAGTTCACAGAAAGTGAATTCATGAAGTGGAAAGAGGCGGTGAGCGGAATTTCAAAATAAGACGTTTGCTATCCTTGCTTTTGACGAAAGGGAACAAGGGGGTTGATGGTGTGTGTGTGTGTGTGTGTGTGTGTGTGTGTGTGTGTGTGTGTGTGTGTGTGTGTGTGTGTGTGTGTGTGTGTGTGTGTGTGTGTGTGTGTGTGTGTGTGTGTGTGTGTGTGTGTGTGTGTGTGTGTGTGTGTGTGTGTGTGTGTGTGTGTGTGTAGATGATAGTTGCTGGCATGCAGGTACCGACGCTCGACGAAATCACCAAGAAGGAGCAGTCGATCAAAGAGGCCGTCAACTATAAATTTAACGACAAAGACATCGAGGATGTAAGACTTTTGTTTGTTTGTTTGTTTGTTTGTTTGTTTTTAAAAAAAATCCCGCTTCTGAAACAAGAAACTCAACTTGGAAGGTTGCAGGTCGTCATTATATTTATCACAGCAGAGCGAGTTAAAAAGAGTAAATGATCACTGGAGGATCAGTGGTTTTGTCGTTTATTTTAACGTTCAACAAAAAGATGAAAGTTTAACAGACTGTTTCACATTCAGTAGTTTTAATTCTGTGAAATCGTTCTAGGCTCACAGAGTCAATTTTAACATATCGAGTAATGAAAATTGAAATATAAAGAACAAAGCTTAAAAAACTTCTGAAATATGTTGAATTGTCTTTATTGTAAATAAATTATGAAAGACAACTAACTTTCACGTTGTAATTTATAGATGCACCAAATAAATGAAAAACTGATGAATGCTATGCTCTATAGTCTGTGGGGCCGAACAATTAGTCCTGTACCACTTCTGTTTTATCTATAAACTCCCGGATAGACTTTTCTTTTTCCATTTGCTCTTTTGTTATTCATCATCTTTCCCTTGAGGTTCAGTTTGTTTTTGATTTTCTTATTCTGTGGGGGGGGTAAAATAAATTACAAGGGGCAAAAGTACACATATGCATGTACAGCATGTCTGAAAGTAAATTATATTATATTGTTTAATGCTCCCACAAAATAAAATAAAAAAATCTTTGCTGAAATTTGAAAATGGACTTGCAAAGAAAGACGTTATATCATGTCTGCAGGTTAAATCAGACTACAAACTACAAATCGCGCTTAATACCACAATAAAACTCCAATAACAAGAAACCTGTTTTGTTTTTCTTTCTGCAGATCGTCAAAGAAAAAGACCGATTCCGAAAAGCGCCTCCGAATTACGCCATGAAGAAAACGCAGCTGCTCAAAGACAAGGTAGAAGCTTTATTCCACTTCCTGTGCCGAGTCGTGTGTATGCGTGTGTGTGTGTGTGTGTGTCACCGTGCCGACAAAAACATCTCACTCCTTTTGGTGTTTATCTGAAGGCCATGGCGGAAGAAAGTGGAGACGGCGACCGAGTGAAAGTGATCAGGATGAGCTGAACGAGCTGGAGGAGCGGGCGGAAGCCCTCGACCGGCAGAGGACTAAAAACATCTCCGCCATCAGGTGCACAAACATTTACTTTCCCAAATAAAGACGGTGACGTTTTTTTATTTTTTTTTTTATTTTGTTTTGTTTTGTTTTGTTTTGTTTTATTTTATATTTTATTTTATTTTGTTTTGT
>NC_137666.1:1032188-1049688 GCF_963422515.1 Blennius ocellaris | reverse complement strand
TTTATAATTTCATTTCATTTTTAATTTCTTCAATTAATTTTTTTTAAACTTGGTTTATTTATATATATACATATATAATTGTTATATATACCGAAATGCAGTAATAACACATCAAAATGAGAGAGAGAGAGAGGAGAGAGAGAGAGAGAGAGAGAGAGAGAGAGAGAGAGAGAGAGAGAGAGAGAGAGAGAGAGAGAGAGAGAGAGAGAGAGAGAGAGAGAGAGAGAGAGAGAGAGAGAGAGAGAGAGAGAGAGAGGAGAGAGAGAGAGAGAGAGAGAGAGAAGAGAGAGAGAGAGAGAGAGGAGAGAGAGAGAGAGAGGAGAGAGAGAGAGAGAGAGAGAGAGAGAGAGACAGAGAGACAGAGACCCGCCGGTTTTAATCTCTGTTGATAAAGTATGTACCAATTTCAAATCGGAGGAAGAAGATTTCTCAGCGTCCAGAGTCTGACAGGCGGCTTTACGTGATGCACCTGAATGCATCGCTGCATCCAAGGTCTCGTCCACAAAAAGCAGAAATCTCACTTTTAGGGCAAGTTTTGGAGAAGCAGAGGCTCAAAACAGCAAATATGTACATGCAGAAGTAGAATCTGGCGGCATGAAGCCCGTTATCCCGTGAAAATCCATACATTTCAACGTAATATATAATATATAGGGTTGAAAACGTGTGAAGAAAGTAGCAGTGTGTAGTCCAGAAATTATAGTATAGTATTTAGTTCTATCTTGATTGTTGTTTACTCCTTAAAATAATTTGATCCGTATGTTAAATTCTTGTTTTATTTTTTTAATTTCCCCCGCAGCTACATCAACCAGAGGAACAGAAGCTGGAATATTGTTGAGTCAGAGAAAGCTCTGGTGGTGAGTGAAAACCTCCTCTGGAGCCTTCAACTCTTGATCTTGTTGCACGTTTTAATTTGTTTATTTAGCGGGGGGAACAAAATCACCACGTACGGTTTCGGTTTCATTGTTTTTACAGGCTGAAGGGCAAAATGCCAAAAACCAACAGATGGACCCTTTCACCCGGAGACAGTGCAAACCCACCATGGTGTCCAACGTAAGTCCCTCCTCCGTCCAGTGTCCTTGAACGCTATTAAATCACAGTTCAGTGTTTTAAACGACTTACTGACGCTGAGATCAAAGCAAGTCCACCACGACTTTGATCTCGGTTGTTCGATACCCCTTTCCTCCAAACGTTGAATTAAAACTATTGTTCTATTTTATCAGGTTTCACTAATGAGCCACCAACTGAAATGAAGAGGGAAAAAATGGCAAAATGCCAGATTGAGGTCAGGCTGGCTCAACACTGCCACCTAGTGTTCAACAGTGGCATTACAGGTTTATACAGTTCTCCCTTTAATGGAAAGATTTCCATCACAATCCACAATTTGTTGCTCTTGAACAGATTCTTCTATTGCTTATTTATTTATTTATCTATTTATTTATCTATCTATCTATTTATTTATTGCTGTTGCAATTAGCTACATTCACTTGTGGTTTGCTGTCATTTATATTATTGTATAAAACAGAAAGGTTGGAGGCGTCAGGTCGACTTTCTGGGCGTTTCAGCTCTTATTCTACTTTTATTGTTTATTTGTTGTTGTTGTTGTTGTTGTTGTTGTTGTTTACACCGTGTCGTTGAATCGCTGCCGATCAGGCCAGAGACCCGTCGGTCCACGCGGCGATCCTCGCCCACCTCAACCAGAAGTACGGCTCCGGATCCGGAGCGTCAGATCCTTCCAACGCCGAGAAGAACATGCTGGTGAGTGAGCTGGACGCCAGTCGTTTTTGTTTTGTTTTTTGTTTTTTTTAAGGAAACGTGCTCAGAAGCTGCTTTATTTTAGATATAGAAAGTTTTTAATGATGGAATATTTGGAACTAAATTTGCATTCGAATGGCATAAAACCTTTTTTCACCTGATTTGATGGAAACAGATTTCCGTCGTTTACGTTCATCGCACAGGTTTTGCTCTTTTGAAATTTCGCTTTTAAGTCACACGAATTTAAAATGTGCTAAAAGTATTAGAATTTTCTTGAAGTTCACACGTTTTTCTGATTCGTTTCTTAATTGTAGGATTTAATTTTGTCACAAATAATATTATTTTAGATCAATGCAAGTTTTTAGTGGTATTGTGAGTTTATGAATTGTTGAGAAAATAATTACATTTTTATTACACGTTTAGAGAAACTTTCTTTCATGCTTACTTTCATTACTTTCTTTCTCTCTATTTTCTTCTTTCACTCTCTTTCCTTCATTTACTCTTTCATTCTTTCTTTCTTTTGCTATCTCTTTCATTTTTTATTTGCTATCTGTCTTTCCTTTTACTATCTCTTTCATTCTTTGATTCTTTGGCTTTCTTTCTCTCTTTGATCTCTTTGATTCTCTTTGTTGCCATCTCTCTCTCTCTTTCATTCTAATGTTATGTTTTCTAATCCCTCACTTCTGTCTCCAGGGTCAAGCGAACTCAAAAGACAAAGACATGCCGAAGCCGACCACTGACCTCTCGGAAGATTTGTTCAAAGTTCACGATTTCGACGTGAAGATCGACCTGCAGGTTCCCAACGCAGGTGAGCGTCCGACCAGCCTCTCGCTCGCGCGTCACCGTGTCGCCGCGCGCCTTAACTCCGCCTCCCTTGTGCAGAGGCCAAGTCGCTGTCGGTGAGCTCCAACGCGCTGCCGGTGAAGGACGGCGCCCCCCGCAGGTCGCTCAACCTGGAGGACTACAAGAAGAGGCGGGGCCTGATCTGAGGCTCCTCCTCCAGAATCCACACTGCATCATGAGTCGTGTGTGTGCGTGCGTGTGTGTGTGTGTCGGATGTGTGTTTGATTGTTGATTAAAAACAGACTGTTGATCCAAACCCAGAGGAAATACTGATTCATCAACATTTTTCACAAAGAATTTCTCTCGGGGGGGGGGTGAAAAAAAACAAAACAAACTACTCGAGTATCAGTTTTTTTTCCCTGTTATTACAGAAAAAAACGTATATTTACGTGTGTGAGTGTGTTTTTTTTATGTATTTAACTTCTACTCCACCCTTTTTTTTTTCGGGATCTTCTGGATTTTTTTTTTTTTATTATTATTTTTTTGAAAGGACAAAACTCTTCCGGATTATCTGAACAAGGACACATTTTGAAAGTACTGAACGTTAAAAAAAAAAAAAAAAAAAAAAAACCCAGCCAATCGGCTTTGTCCTCATCCACAATTAATGTTGTAAATCTCTTCCCTCCTCCCCAACGTGTATCGTCGTCGAATTCGAGCGGCCTCGTGGTTTTGCAACGGAGTGTAAATGAAGACCCTGATAAACGGCCGTCACTGGACTAAAGAGAGAAGTGGAGTCCAAGTCAGCGGGACATTTACCTCTTTTTAAGATTTTGAAATCAACCTTGATTTAAGAGGCACTTTTTTTCTATGGCTGTGCTGCTTATAAAGGAATCGCTTCATTTTTTGTTTTTTTGTTTTTGGGGGTTTTTTTTGTCTCTCGGTTGGTTGTTCGTGGGATAAACTCCGCTGTCCTTCACTCCCAGAGTTGATTCTTCGTGTTCTCATGTCCATGGTCAGTACCTGTATTGATGTGGCATGCCATGTAAATATGCATTTTTGAGTGAGTGCGGGCAAAATAAAGAGGCACTGTTTCATAACGCATGTGTCGGTTTGTCCATTTGCAAGGACGAGACTCTCTTGCTGTGTTTTTTTTTGTTTTGTTTTTTTCAATTTATCAATGTATTTTAAGAGCTTTTATCCCTGACGGTTCATTTGAAAACATTTAGAACTCATTAAAAAAAAAAAATGGTAATAATGGGATATCTTCACGCGCGTCGGAAAACAATTCTATCGGTTAAAAGCAGTCATGTCCTCAAACAAATTCTGACTTTGAAACTTCCATGTATGTTAGATTTTTTTCTATTTAATTGTTTATGAATATTAAAGTTACTCACACAAGCAGCTTTTCAATGATTTTGATGCACCAACTCCAGGAACTTTAACCTGAAAATAATGTTTCTATTTAAAACTTGCTTTGGAAAAGAACAGGAATACTTTATTAATCCCAGAGAGAAATCTTTTTTTGCAGTGTTGCTCCACAATAGAAAGCAGAATCAATAGAAAGGAAAGGGAAATGTAAAATAAAACAGAATACAAATGACAGCGATATTAGTGTATGTATCTATATGAGTATGGAAAGAAAGGAATTGACAGAAAATACAACAAAACACTTGATAAACAGCCTATCCAGAATATTGAATGAAAAGGGTAATAAAATTATGGATAAGGATAAAATGTGTAAGTTGAGTGTACGATCGGTGTCTTTTTACTAAAAAAATATAAAATCCCTTTTGTTTATGTTATGTTTGGGAACGCGCCGGGTTCGTTCTGATCAGGCCTTCTCCGCGGGCGCTCTGTTGTGGGGTCCTCGCTGGCAGGACTTCCGGGTCCACGTAGTGAGCATCTCTCTGACTCTCTGTGGCGGATTATGACAGATTATGACATTTTACTGTGTCAATTCTAAAGATTTCCCCGTTTCCCGTCCGCCCGTCAAAACCCGGCGACAGATTCCAGGGACTCGCGGGTCGCTCGAGTCGGTACGTTTGGATGTTTTCATCCCATTAGCCTGTTAGCATGTTAGCTTCAGCGGGGGATGAACTTGATCCCAACAAACTGTATACATCTCTTTAACGACGATATAGTTTCTCTTTCCTGTCTGCACGTTTGTTTTTGACTGATAGCAAATGCATATTGTGAGCTTCGACAGTAGTTCGTTTTCTAACTGGAATGTTAGCTTGTGGAAAAGTGTTCTCATGATCAAATTATAATATATCGACTTGATTTGTGACCAAACCTCCAATTATACCTGCTGTCGTTTATTTTTGTTTACACGAGTTACATTTCCAGACTCGGACTGCAAAGCTATAGCCATTAGCAGTAGATCTGAAGCAATATGTACTCAAACCAATATTTTACTGTCAAATTGTTGGGCTTTTCATGATGTTGAAAAACGATGACGGTGCTTTATCGGTTGACATTTTCAAATGTGGTAAGGAGATAGATTACTGTTGTAATAATACACACAATAAAACACCTGCAGTGTTTGCTCAGGGCTCAGTTATTCTACAGACACCAAGAGTAAAATGGTTGTTACAAAAGGATCCATGTGCTTCAGCTTCAGTTGTGTTTCACCTGTAACTCTGACATTGGTATAAGGAATTCTCTTTTTTTAAACGTATTTGCTTCATTTCCTTGTAATTACCTGTGAGTAGCCTTGTGTCTGAATAATGCTATATAAATCAATTGGCCTTCCCTAAAGACACTTGTTGGACGTGATGTGCTTGATTTTGTCTGTGTGTTCAAATAAATTCTCGATAGATCAAATACTGATTTAACAGGCTATATGTGTGGAGCCTGTTTTTAAGAATAGAGCATTTAATATAACTAGTTGAAGAGACTAAACTGGCCTTTATCTAAAATGCAATTTTCAAGCCAGACCGTGTAATGTATTCCTCATAAAGCCATGAAGTTACAGCTTGTTTGCTTTGGAGACAAGAAACAGACATTACTAACTGAATACTGAGTACAAATTTGATTTTGAGAAAGTTTTAAGACAGTTTAATTGAGATAATTTTCCGTTAAGATCCTGAACACTCATTCCTGGATGCGATCCAAACAGTCTTATCTGTCAGCTGCTGGTCTGCTTGTTTTTAGTCGTATCGATCATATCTGACCCATTTTCATACGTGTTGGAAAAGTAAAAAGTAAAATGACTTTAAAAAACAACATTAGATCAGCAAATCAAGTCTCAGCAATAGTTCTCTCAGACAGTTGAGCTTTTTTTAATGTTTATTACAAGCAACAACTCGTCGATCTTGTGTTCTGCTGCTTTGTTTCCGGCTTCAGGACGCAGAATGTCTTGGTTTGCCGACTTCGCCGGAAAGGCTGAAGACTTTCTGAACAAAGTCGACCAAGGGGCTGCGACCGCGCTGAGCAAGAGTGAGGAGCGGTCGTCCTCCTTCTCGTCGTCCTTCGAAGGAGACGCCGTCAAACCCGAGTATGACCCTGCGAGCTACACGAGCGGCTCCGCCGCCGCGCGTCACGCTTACGCACCCGGCCACGATCCGCCGAGCTTCATCGCCGCCGCCGCCGGAAACGTCAAGAAGTCCAACGCCACACTGCTGGCCGGGACGGCCAACGTGCCCAGCGCCCCCCCGCCTTCTGTCGGCGCCGGCGCCGGCAACTCCGGCAAACCCTCCACCAGCTTCGTGAGGCCCCGCAAGAGCGAGCAGGACGTGGACGACGACATGCTCTTCGACTTCCTGAACAGCTCGGAGCCGCCCGTCGTCGGCGGCAGCAGGAGGGACTCCAGGAAGGAGGCGGTGAAAGTGACGGTTCCGGTCGCGGAGGCCGCCGACGCGACTCCGCCCACGTCGACCACGCCTCACGGCGTCCCCTCCGCCCCGTCCACGCCCCGCTCCGCCCGGGGCGTCTCCAGGGCCTCCAGCGTGAGCTCGCTGTCCGCCCACAGCGTCAAGACCTCGGAGGACGGCTCGGCCAAAGAGCAAAGCCCAGGTGAGACGCGGTCTCTCAGGGGGCCACTCGGACTAAACTCCACCCTCAAAGTCACAGGGAACCTTTTTTATTGCGTCCTGCACTGGGGGTGTCTCAGTCTGAGGAGTTTATTATACTACTTTATTATAGTTTGTGATTTTTATCTTATTTTTTAGTCCTATTTGACAGTCATTGTATATAAGATTCCTCTATTCTTATCTCACTGTTTGCACATTTCTTGTCTTTCCTACTCAAGAGTCCTTAAGAGCTGAATGTTACAAGTACATTTCTCCTTTGTGATCAATAAAGGCTTATCTTATCTTATCTTATCTTATCTTATCTTATCTTATCTTATCTTATCTTATCTTATCTTATCTTATCTTATCTTAACTTAACTTAACTTAACTTAACTTAACTTAACTTAACTTAACTTAACTTAACTTAACTTAACTTAACTTAACTTAACTTAACTTAAAACTAATAAAGTTGTTAACCAGTTAACAAGTTGAGATGTCGATAAATAGAAGTCCAAATATGTTCCTGATACGTTTGTGGCTTTCCGGCCAATAAGGAATAACGAGTGGAACGCTCCAAGGAAATAGAGACTAAATGACGTTTTCAGGTCAGGGTTAACCTGTTGATGTTTTTCGGTCTATTGCGCAATCGTTTGGCACAAAATGTGGTCTGCATGCGACTCCTGGTCCGAATAATGTTTCTCTCTGCCGCCGCTCAGACACTCCCGAGAGTTCCGACTCGGGCTTGGCCGTCCCTCCGGAGCCCGTCAGGCAGGTGACGCCTCCTCCTCCTCCTCCTCCTCCTCCTCCTCCTCCTCCCGCCGAGGAGCCCCAGAGCCAGGTCCTGTCCAGCCTGCGCCTGGAGAACCAGCTGCTGCGCAGCGAGGTGTCCTCCCTCAACCAGGAGATGGCGTCCGTCATCCAGAGAGCGAAAGACCTGCAGGAGGGTGAGAGATGGAAAAACCAAAACGCTTTTTTAACACGTTTCTCCGGAGCGTTCCCTTCCGGCTGACCGTTGTGGGTTTTTTCCCGCACCGCCGCAGAGCTGAACCAGGCCCGACTCCGAGCCGACCGGCGGAACTCCGAGCAGTCTCACGCGGACCGCACGCTACGGGAGCTCCGCTCGCAGGTCGACGACCTCACGGAGGCCCTGTCCGCCAAGGACGGCCAACTGGCGGTCCTGAAAATCCGACTGGACGAGGCCGATCAACTGGTGACGTCCCGCGGCGCGGCGCTGGAGGAGGCCCAGCAGGAGAAGTCCAGGTACGCTCTCGTCACAGAACGTCTTGGAGGCGACGTGCAAAATTGGGGGCTGAGGTTTCCCCCTTTTTTTTTGTTTTTTGGCAGAATCCTACAGGACCACACAGAAGGGAGCAGCATGCACTCGCAAGCTCTGGAAACCATCCAGGAGAGGCTGCGGGAGGCGGAGCTGTCCCTCCGGAGGGAGCAGGACAGCTACCGCCAGATGCAGGTGAACATGGACGACGTTTCTCTTCCCTCAGGACACCGACGGCACTGTTGCATTTCAGTATCGCTGCACATGGACTCGCATGGTAGATTGCTCTACTGAGATCTGTTGCTCACATTGGCAGAAACACACATTCATATGCGTGTATCTCAACTCAACTTTATTTATAAAGCGCTTTAAGCAGCCGTAGCTGAGACAAAGTGCTGTACATTGAAATAAAAATATCAGAGGCGACATAAAAACATTAAAACAATAAAGAAAGTTAAAACAATAGAAACAATTAGATGGTAAAACAATAAACAAAACATAAAAAGTTAAAACAATAAAAACAATCAGATGGTAAAACAATAAACAAAACATAAAAAGTTAAAACAATAAAAACAATCAGATGGTAAAACATAAAAAGTTAAAACAATAAAAACAATCAGATGGTAAAACAATAAACAAAACATAGAGTTAAAACAATAAAAACAATCAGATGGTGAAACTAAACAAAACAAAAAAAGTTAAAACAATAAAAACAATCAGATGGTAAAACATAAAAAGTTAAAACAATAAAAACAATCAGATGGTAAAACAATAAACAAAACATAAAAAGTTAAAACAATAAAAACAATCAGATGGTAAAACATAAAAAGTTAAAACAATAAAAACAATCAGATGGTAAAACAATAAACAAAACATAAAGAGTTAAAACAATAAAAACAATCAGATGGTGAAACTAAACAAAACAAAAAAAGTTAAAACAATAAAAACAATCAGATGGTAAAACATAAAAAGTTAAAACAATAAAAACAATCAGATGGTGAAACTAAACAAAACATAAAAAGTTAAAACAATAAAAACAATCAGATGGTAAAACAATAAACAAAACATAAAAAGTTAAAACAATAAAAACAATCAGATGGTAAAACATAAAAAGTTAAAACAATAAAAACAATCAGATGGTAAAACAATAAACAAAACATAAAGAGTTAAAACAATAAAAACAATCAGATGGTGAAACTAAACAAAACAAAAAAAGTTAAAACAATAAAAACAATCAGATGGTAAAACATAAAAAGTTAAAACAATAAAAACAATCAGATGGTGAAACTAAACAAAACAAAAAAAGTTAAAACAATAAAAACAATCAGATGGTAAAACATAAAAAGTTAAAACAATAAAAACAATCAGATGGTGAAACTAAACAAAACATAAAAAGTTAAAACAATAAAAACAATCAGATGGTAAAACAATAAACAAAACATAAAAAGTTAAAACAATAAAAACAATCAGATGGTAAAACAATAAACAAAACATAAAAAGTTAAAACAATAAAAACAATCAGATGGTAAAACAATAAACAAAACATAAAAAGACAATAGAGACTTTGGTTGATGAAAGATGGATAGATTTTGTATATTTGTTTTCCCCTGACACTGTAACTGTGAAAACTGAAAAATTTCAATAAAAATTAAGTTTAAAAAACAAAAACAAAAAAAAAGTTACAACGATAGAGAAAAAAAAAATGAAGGCGCTAAAACCAGAGCAGAGTCTCACGCTGAGGTAAAAGCCAAAGAATAAAAATGGGTTTTAAGACGAGTTTTAAAATCGTATCGTCAATATCTGTGTGTGTGTGTGTGTGTGTGTGTGTGTGTGTGTGTGTGTGTGTGTGTGTGTGTGTGTGTGATGTGCCTCATGCAGAGCGAGTGCGCCGGCCGCCTGTCCAAGCTGGAGGCCGACCGACAGACGCTGGCCGAGGCGGTGGGCGCCGCAGAGCGGCGGGCGGGCGAGGAGAAGCTCCGGGTGGACGACGCCCAGCAGCAGGCCAAAAGCGCCAGAGCCGCAGCCGAGTCGGCCAAGCAGGAGCTGCAGGACTACAAGCACAAGGCGTCACGCATCCTACAGGTACGGGCCCGTCCGGAGTGCGGCGGGAAAAAGAAGAGACGGGCGAGGTTACCGTGGCGATCACTGCAAACACTGTGTGACTCCCGCGTCAATCCCATTGGCCTTAACGATGCGTGTTGCCGTCGTATCGCTGTGGCACATTGGCTGAAAAATGTCCCAAAAAATGAGATTAGATTAGATTAGAAGCTTTATTGTCGTTGTACATGGTACAATGAAGTCGCGGTGTAGCGACAGTAGACACTCAGTAGACATACAATGGAACACAGGCAGCCATTCTCACATTCATCTCAGCAGACACACCATATATACAGAATAACCTAAACATTCCCACGCACATTCAGCTCTCATACAGACACCCCCAGGTGAGTGAGTATGGGGTTTTATATTTGTGCCAAAATTCTGAGCGAGCGATGGGAAAGTTTGAGCGCAAAAAAATGTATTGTGCAAGCGCACTAATAGCATTTTGAGGAAATATTTAAATTGCGCAAAGACAAACTTGAGATTGAGCGCTCAAAAATAATTTCTACGCTCAGATTCTTCCTCTGTGCTCAACCTCTCTCTCTCTCTCTCTCGCTCGCTCAAATCTCTCCACGTCCGCGCTCAAGTCCTGCTGTGCACTCGCTCAAAATGTCCAAAGCCCAAATGTGACAGGCACGTTTGTCCACCAATCACAGAAATGTGGGGCGGGCGTTGAATTCTGATTGGTTGCTTCGGATTCTGGAAGTGCCTCATAACCAACGAAGAAGAAGAAGAGGGAAAAACAAACTGCGAGGGAAAACAGAAATAAGGAAAACTAAAGATAATGATCCTGGATTACAACATGTTTTCCCTCGCAGTTTGTTTTTCCCCCTTCTTCTTCTTCTTCTTTTTCTTCTTCTTCTTCTTCTTCTTCTTCGTTGGTTATGAGGCACGTCCAGAATCCAAAGCAACCAATCAGAGTTCAACGCCCCCAATTTCTGTGATTGGTGGACAACCGTGTCTGTCACATTTGGGCTTTGCACATTTTGAGCGAGCGAGCAAGAGAGAGAGAGAGAGAGCGAGAGAGAGGTTGAGCGCAGAGGAAGAATCTGAGCGTAGAAATTATTTTTGAGCGCGCAATCTCAAGTTTGTCTTTGCGCAATTTTAAATATTTCCTCAAAATGTTATTATGCTTGCACAATTAATTTTTTTGCGCTCAAATTTTCCCATCGCTCGCTCAGAATTTTGGCACAAATATAACCCCATAAGTAAGTGAGGGACATTAGTGCAGTAAGGTAAAAAAGAAACCGATAGATACCGATAATAAGTTATAGAAAATACAAAACTAGCTCCTTGAGGCACCTTGGCTGAACGAGTCTATGCGGTTTGAGCACAAGGTGCATGTTGTTGCACGAGAATGTAGTGTATTGCACGCACGGTGTTCTTTCGCGTGTCGGTTCCCACGCGTGTGAACGTGTTGACGTCTGACGCGGTTCCTCAGTCCAAGGAGAAGCTGATCAGCAGCCTGAAGGAAGGATCCGGTCTGGACGCGCTGGACGGCAGCGGCGCCTTCGCCCTGGAGCTGGAGGAGCTGCGCCACGACAAGGAGATGCAGAGGGAGGAGATCCAAAAGCTGCAGGGGCAAGTGGGCGGCCTGAGGACGGAGATACAGGTGAGGGGATGCGAGTGGCATCGGGCTCGGTGTGCAGAGAAACAACTGTCTGATAGCTTCAATGTGTGGTGGACAGGATTTGGAGAATCAGGCGCTGGTGGAGGCGGAGTCCTGGCGGGAGCAGCAGCTGCAGCTGCAGGAGCAGCAGGCTGCTCAGGGCAGAGCCAAGCAGGAGGTGGAGGCGGAGGTGGAGCGCTACAAGCAGGTCAGGGAGGGGGGCAATCTGTGTCGGGGGTCGATTCACAACAACCCGTTGCGTTAAAGTCCTCGTGAAATGTAAAACGCTACTTTGCAAAAAACGATAGTTGGGTTCTACTTCTAAGGTTCCTCCGACTCTGCCCCTCCACTGTTGTCGCATAACAAAGTTATTTGAATTTTGAATCTCCAGCCGAGGAAGTCGGGGGAATCCTTCTTCTTCGTGGGCCATTGTGGGTGGAGCCTATGTGTGACATCACGAGTTGTGCAGATCTCGATCTGTTGTGTTTATATCGGCTTGTTTCCTCTTAAATATCAAAGTTTTTACAGTGTTTTGAAGTTATAGTCGGCGTTTTATGAGCCTTGATGAAAGATTGAGCCTGGAAGAGACCAGAGAGGAGAAAAGGAGCACGGGCGGTGGGAGCCGCTGGCCGCCAGCTCGGGCGGCTAGTAGACGATCAAGTAATACCTGGACTCATCTTCGGTGATTCCACAGTCAGAAAAGCGCTTCGATCCAGGAAGCCGGTCGTTCTGCCAAAAGTCAGGAGCCTCAAAGCCTCAAAGGTGAAAAGTGGCGGCTGCTGAGGCGAGGAGACGAGGACGAATGGAGGACGAAGCGTCTTCTGCTTCCTCAAACATGTTCCAGACGGGGTCACCGATGGCAGAACCGCCTTCTGTGTCTTCTTCATCAATCACTGGGTTTGAAATGACCATGATGATGAAATCTGGTTCAATTCAGCCTCTTCGTGGTCAAAACTCTGATCCTCCATAATGTAAACACAACTTGGGCGTGTGCACAACTTGTGATGTCACTCTGTTATTGTCAGAAGCTCCGCCCAGCAGAGGAAATAGCGCCGCTTATCGGCTATTTTCTCACAGATCGCCGTGTTTTAACATTTTACCTTCAGCCAGTTAGCATGAAAAACGTCCCTAGAAGCGACAGCCGGAGTGTTTTGGAGGTCGAATTTTCATTTCACTGGGACTTTAAAGTGGCACATGGCGCCTCATGTGTTTCTCTCCAGGAGCTTCAGTACACTGAAGAGGAGCACCATCGAGCCAAAACGGCCCTGCAGAGTCGAATCAAAGACCGAGAAGATGAAATCCAAAAACTCAGGAACCAGGTCAGTCGTACAAGCGAACCCAGGTTCATACACAGAAATCAAATCCCCATATTTACCCCCCCCCCCCCTCCTCCTCCTCCTCCAGTTGACCAATAAGAGCCTGAGCAGCAGCAGCCAGACGGAGCTGGAGAATCGACTCCACCAGCTGACGGAGACGCTGATCCAGAAGCAGACCATGCTGGAGGCGCTGGGGACGGAGAAGAGCTCGCTGGTCTTCCAGCTGGAGCGTCTGGAGCAGCAGCTGAAGAGCGCCCAGGGGGGGCCGGGCGGGGGGCCGGCCATCAACATGAGCGGGGTGGAGGGACCGGGTGCGTATGATGGAGGGCGGCTGCAAACAAAATACTGTTTAATTCAGAAATAAAATGAGGTAAAATGCTGCGAGGGCCACACACACACCCTTTAAATGCAGCAAAGAACATTTGAACAGAAACAGAATCGAACACATGTTATACTTTTAATAGATTATTTGTGTAAAATGAGCCTTTTCCCATAGTAGTTTTTGTTTTGAGGGCATTATGAGTTTTAATAATAGTTGTTTATAATGACAGGGGCCCGACAAAGGAACACGCCGGTGCTCTTCAGTGATCACGATACTCCTGGAGTGTATGGACACGTACGGAAAGCGGCGAGCACCATCGACCGCTTCAGGTCAGCGTCCTCTTCTTTCTTTCTTTTTTCTTTTTTATTAACTGTTAGAAATGTTTTGTTTCTTACCGTCCATACCTGTGTTTATCTCTCTTCCAGCATCAGACTGGGAATCTTCCTCAGGCGGTACCCGATGGCCAGAGTGTTTGTGATTGTGTACATGGCGAGTGACCTTTCATTTAGAATTAAAAAAAAAAAAAAATGTAATAATCACAGCGCTCGACAACTTTTTTTCTTCATTTTCTCGTTTTACAGGCGGTGCTGCACCTGTGGGTCATGATTGTTCTTCTGACGTACTCACCAGAAATCCATAATCACCCCGACGGAAGATAGGAGGCCTGGATTTGGCAGTTGGGTGTTTAAAAGACAGTCTAAATGGCCTTTACTGTAAGGAAGCTGCTGGAATATGGGCTGTGGGACCCCGCTCTCTCGCTGTTTTGCACAGATATGATAAAAGAAAAAAAGAAAAAAAATATTGAAGACATTTCCTCTGATTTCCTCAATATTGTTTCCCGGTGAAGATTGAAAGGAGACGTCTGCTTTCAGAGTGAGGATGTGTAACGAGGGATCTATTGTGTCGGGGTTCTCCTGAGACGACTTCAGTTAAAGTGAAATCTGCTCTTCTCATCACCTGCTTTCACAACTCTGAGAGATTGTATTTAACACTATATAAAGAAACAAATCTTTTAATAAAGAAACTAGGAGAACAACACTGACGTGCAGTTTTCTTTTTTTTTTTTTTTTATGCTTTAGGTGTTTTGATTCAAAGAAATGTCACATGAACCCACCAGGGATCCACCGACCGTACCTACTCTTCAACATTTACCATTACTTTAATGCACATCGCACTTTGTGTGCTATATTTTACAACAATCCTGTGATATACAAGTACATTTTTTTTGTTTGGTGTCATCGGGGTACATACTTACCTAATATCATATTACCTTTTCCTCTTACAACTTAATAGTAACTCATTACACCATCTTGTCCTGCATAGTCGTATTGCAAGAGTGGGGCAGGCTGGTTAACTTGTCAGTTTAAGATATGAGTAAAAATTAACCCATATTAAGGTATAACATTAATCTGACTTCAATTCAATTTAATTCTGCCAGCTTGTTTTTAATTTTGTGAGTGAATGTCGGCTTCTGCTTTCTATGAAGAAGCACCGTGGCCTCTCCGAGGGTCCCTGAACGCACCGCGGCTTTGTTGGTCCTCCAGTATCCCACAATGCACCGCGGCGGCTCTGTGTCCACGTCAGAGCTGCCAGCCGCAGCGGAGCCGTAATGGCTGCAGTCGAGGTGGCACTTTCCGGACACCGTGGGCTCCACTCCCGCTGAACTCGCCGCTCTCACCGCCCGCGGGCGAACCGGAGCCCACCGCGAAGCCGTGAACCCGCCCGTTCCCCGGCCTGCCTCCGCGGGTGACGCCGCTCGGCTCACACGGATTCCTCCAGGCGGACGCTCAGCTGCTGCTAGCCGGGTGTTGTGGCTCGCTAGCCGGGAGCCTGTCAGCCTGACAGCCGCGTTAAAAAAAAAAAAAAAGTGGATTTTAAACTTCCCCGACGCCTCGAATGTTCCCCGGTGTGCAGCTGAGCTCGATGCCCGCGCTGACTTCACCCTGCTCGGCGTGAAAGCCTGTCCGACCCGCCTTGTCCTCGCTTTGTTTTGTTTGTGTTTATTTTTTTTGATTATTTTTTTGTGTGGTCGGTCGTCTCTGAAAGATGTCATCGTGGCTCGGAGGACTCGGCTCCGGCCTCGGACAGTCCCTGGGGCAGGTCGGAGGGAGCCTGTCCACGTTCACCGGGCAGATCTCCACTTTTACCAAAGACATGCTGCTGGAAGGGGTGGAGGAGGTCGGAGGTGAGTCTGAGCTTCTGCTGTCGCCGGTGAAGGGTCCGGTGTTGCGGATGAACTGGTTCCCCTGTTAACAGGTGACCGGCGACTGTCAACGTCCGCCGCTGATGATAGCATGGCTGATAGCAGCAGCAGGTGCTAAAACATGACTCACAAAACCTCGAAACTTTGTTGTAAATGCGTTTAAACGGCACTCACCAGAATACTTATTTATAAAAAAAAATAAATAAAAAAAAATATTTTTTATTTGTACATCTATTAGTAACGGAAACAATAATCGATGAAGGAGGTCGGTCACTAGTTAACAGGGATGCCAGTTAATCCAAAACACCACCTTTGTCAGTGTTTATCACATCTTTAATAAGCAGCAACATTTTAAATGAAAGTGGCTGTTTTCTACTTTATCCATCTAAGGAAATACATTTAAAAGCCCATACAAAAGGAAAAAAACAACTGATTATTACTTTTATTTTCTGTTCTCAGTATTTATTTTTGCTAAAGTACTCAATCATTCCACTTGTAATCAAGTATGTCTTTCTTATTAACTACACTCATCAATAGCATCTATTTAACTGTAAAATATCTATATAATATTTGAAGCGTGTTCCCTCAACACAAGGAAAATCAAAATTCTGTTATAAATATTAATTTAGAGCAGTTGTTTTCTGTTCGTACAGAAAATTGTGTCAGTAAACAGACACTTATGATTTTAAAAGTCGTAACTATATTGCATGGTGTGAAATCAGCATGACTAAGAGTAAAACTACAATCATGAGTAGTCTGAAGTTTAATTCGGGCAACTTGATTCAAAATAGTCAATAGGCCACAGAGGCGTTTGTTGTAAATCTCAAGCTGTAGAAGTCGAGCAATATTAAAATGTCTTGTTATTTATCAGGGGAGTGAAACCGTTCCAGCAGGTCTGGCTGTGAGTGGAACTGGTTCTCCTGGAGGTATTTGCATTGTGCACACTGATGGAAGCAGCAGGGTGACTTCTGAAGTGTTTGGGGGGCAAAATCATCTGCAAATGTTGAGATTCATAAACATTCAATCGTTTTCATGTATTTATGGATCCCTCTATGTTCTATATACTTATTCTATTATCTCTATTATTAATCCCTTTGTGTTTATTTTTGTTAGTTTGGCTTTGTCTTCCTCGTCGTCTTTTCTACAAGTTTAGTTTTGAGCGAAATCCGAGACGCAAGCAGCTCAAAATGCTCCATAAAAAAAACCAAAACAACAATCTTTAACCTTCTCCAGTGGTTTACTGCTTCTTTAGTTTTTAAATCGATTGAATCTATTGGTTCACGTGCTGAAATGCATCATAGTTGCTGGATGAATGAGTGAAATCTCCTCAGCTTGACGCAAACGAGAGATAAAACTGATGCAAAGAGAACTTTGGCCCAACGTTTCCAACTCACAGCGGAAAAGCGACAGTCCCAGGGGGGAGGGGGGGTGAGGGGGGTGGGGGTGTTCAGCTGTCAGTCGAGACGTCTGGAGATCACGGTGCGTCACGTGACCCGGGTCCGCCAATAGTCGGTATGACATGAATGTTCCACGTGGATGAAGTACACATGTTTAAAAATCCTTTGTTACGTATTTATTCTTTAATGGTTAATATGTGCGGTGTTTGTCCCACATGCCGTTCATAGCTGTCTCTCCTTCCTTCCTTCCTCCCTCCGTGACTCACAGACGCTGCCACGGAGCTGCAAGTCTCCAATTCCAAGTTGGCGGAAGTGGAGACGGCGTTCGCCGCCCAGAAGTTTGAGGTCAGGCTCCGTTTCTCACACTCCTCCCGCCGCCGCCGCCGCCGCACACATCTAGCAACCGTAACTCGCGGAGAATTCACGATCTGCAGGAAATACCGTGACTTTCAGAAAGGAAAGAAACTGTTTCCCCGCGTTGCACAACTCTCCGAGATTTAACCAGCAAGACACATTTATTTATTATTTTTTTTAAACGTAATTTCTATTGAAATTTTCCAGTTTCACAGTGTCAGGGCAAAACAAATATACAAAATCTCTCAATCTTTCATCAACAAAAGTCTCGATTGTGGCGCGTCACATTTTTACCATCAAAAACACACACGGCGATATTTAAGGTATTAAAAATTATTGTTATTTTGGGGGGAAAAAGGAACAGAAACTTTCACTTCTTGT
>NC_137666.1:937188-1024688 GCF_963422515.1 Blennius ocellaris | reverse complement strand
TGCTTTCTGGATTTACTGGATTCCTGTTGATAAAACTTGGATGAGAAAGACTTTATATTGTTAATAGAGGCTACAGAGTTTAACTTTTTAACATTTTCGGGTGGAGGTGGTGTGACTCCAGATGTTTCCAAAGAAAAAAGTGTGTCTTGGCTCAAAAAGGTTGAAAAACACTGATCTAGACACACGGGATTCCTGTTCAGTAACTTTATAATACATAATGCACACTCAATTAATTCACAGCTGAATTAACTATAATTTTTTTGACGTCACTCTGTTAGAAATTCAAAATGTTTCCACGTTAACTCGGATTTTCTCTCTCCAGCTGCAGAGAAAGAAATCGAGCGGCTGCAGAACCGGGCCGAGGAAAGTGTGGCCACAAGCAATAATACATTATTATTAGTAATTATTTGACTTTTATTCATTTGTATTTAACCGTTTTTGTTTGTTGTGGACTGCAGGCGGAGCCGCAGGGAGAAGTGGAGCACGCAGACATCTTGGAGCTGAACACCGTCATCGGGACACTTCGACGGGAAAAGGAGGTCCTGGAGGAAGAAAAGGTTCAAAATTAACTTTATTTAAACGGCTTTCTGCCGGCAGTGGCTGTTAGGAGTTAGTTTGCTGCAGAGGCATTGTTTAGGTTAAACGTGTTACGCTTTTTTTTTTTGTTTATATGCTTTTCTCAGTACATTTCCATGTGTCGGGTCTTGTTTCTGGCCAGTTTTCACATTTTGCTCTGTGCATTTGAAGATGAATATCGAAACTTTTCCCCTAAAATTGGCTTGTTTTAAATCTCCGAGGATGATTTCATAGCTGATGGTACCAATGCTGAAGCTATAGAAGGAATTACTTTAAAAAATGATGAATTTACATCAATTTATTCAGTTTCTGACTCGAAACTATGATGAAAGTTGAATTATGATCTGCGATACTGGAAAAAAAACTTTTTTTTCCAATCATGCTTGATTTGAACCGTGTATTTTTTTACCCCTGACACTTTAAAGTAATCAGAAAACCAGCAGTATTCTGAAAAAATAATGGTTGTATAGATTTTGCGGTACTCAAATTCTGGATTCCCTGGAAAAGGAGCGTCGTCTCACAAACACCTATGTTTTTTTGTGTTCGCAGGTTAATCTGCAGCAAAGACTGACGGCGGCAGAAGAGAAAGTGGAGGCTGACGACGGAGGCGGGGAGGTGGAGGTGGTGGAGGAGGTGGAGGAGCTGAAGGCGGAGTTGGAGAGGAGAGAAGAAGCCCTGAGAGCCGCGGAGGAGGAACGCGACACTCTGGCGTCTGAACTGGAGGAACTGGACCAGCAGAACCAGGAGGCCACGCAGGTCCGAGTCACCACTTCCTCCCTTTACAGCAGGGGTGTCCAACATGTGGCCCCCGGGGGGCCAGAACCGGCCCGGGGGCCAGAACCGGCCCACCAGACCATCTCATCCGGCCGCCATGGGATTTTTTTTTCAAGTATAAATATGAAAACTGACAAGTGGCTGATCTAAAAACACTAGATCGGTAAAAATGACATTCAAAACCGCCCTTGGTCAGAATTTGACCCCCGACATTAATGCATCTGTGGAGGTCACATGACGCAACGCCTTTCACAATAAAACAACGAGTCCAACTTATGTGAAGTGATGCTTTAGACACGTAAACTCAATTTCCAGATGAGGACAAATTGTTTTAATCCTGAATACGATATCCAGATACATGCGACTGAGGGTTTGTTTTTTTGCAAATATAATATCTGATTTCTTTAACCCTTCGGGGCCTGAAGCATTTTGTGCCGTTTTTCACTACAATTGATTTTCCCTTTATATCTCAGATATAAAATCCCTAAACCTTGCCTTTTTTGGTGTCATTTTGTTCAGGACAACCTCATAAATGCATTTCTGAAGTAATTTCATCACTTTGGAATACTGTATTAAAACAGTGGATCTAAAAACACCATAAAATTACAAGTTTGGGTGGTAAAAACAGAGATTTATTGACTATAAAATTCACAGACATGGTTAACGAATCATTTTGTTTACTTGTAAAGTAAATCTAAACTATAATTAACAAAAATTGATCAAAACAGGGCTGAAAAAACAGTTCTATACAGATATTTACAGTGAAATAGAAGCACTGCCACAGGCGTTTTTGTAAAACTATTTATAGAAGGTCACACATATTTTTCCTCATATCTCTGCTTTTATTTGGGCGATCAACATCATTTAAAAACGAGCTTGTAGTTTTATATCTGCACTTTTGACACGGATTGAAACACTGGACCAGATGACGCTGTGCTGTGACGCTACTGCCTTTTCAAATGGTCATGTGACGAGGACTCACTGGTGTGTCCACAGGCCCCAGAGGGTTAATATGTATATTTCAGAATAGACTGGCAAATTCTTGCAGTTACCAAGGAATCAAAAGAAGGAAAGACTCTGCATTTGTCCATATCTGCAGTTTAATGTGATGTTTGACTTGTTGGGCCTCCAGAGGTCAGATCAGGTTGATGAAGCTCCTCGACTGAAATCACTTTGACACCCCTGATTTACACGATGGATTTATTTACACTTCATTGACACGTCGACACGAGAACTGAGGCGCTGACGCTACTTGCTCTGTGTTTTCCAGCACGTGATCTCGGTGAAGGAGCAGCTGAAGGAGGCGGAGGCGGAGCTGGCGAGCGTGACGACGGAGCTCGGCGCCGCCGAGGACCGGGGGCGCCGCCTGGAGCGGGAGCTGGAGAGCCAGAAGGAGCGGGCGAGCCAGAGCGCCTTCACCCTCAACGACCTGCACATGAGCAAGCAGGAGCTGGAGCGGGCGGCGGCGGCGCTGAGGGACGAGCTGGGCGGCGCCCGGGAGCAGGCGCGGGACGCCCGGAGGGAGGCGGCGGCGCTGAGGGAGAGCCTGCGGGAGAGGGAGCGGGAGGGAGGAGCCGGCGAGGAGCCGGAGACGAGGGGCGAGGAGGTGTCGGAGAGGAGGAACTCCCGCGAGGTGGCGGCGGCGGCGGAGAACTACGAGCTGAAGATGGAGAACCGGAGGTTGGAGGAGGAAGTGGAGCAGCACCTGCGTAGGGTGGAGGAGCTGAGCAGGCGGCTGGAGGAGGGCCAGGCGGGCCAGGCCGGGCTGAACCGGGCCGCCAGGGAGAAAGACACCCGCATCGAAGCCCTGAAGCTGGAGAAGCAGCAGCTGGAGGGCGAGCTGGCGCAGGCCGAGGGGAAGCTGAGCGAGCAGAGCCGGCGCTACCAGCAGACGGCGGAGGAGCTGAGCCGAGCGCGGTCCCTGGACGCCTCCGCCCTGCAGGCGGAGCACGAGCGCGCCGTCCGGCTGAACCAGGAGAAGGACCTGGAGCTCGGCCAGCTGAGGCGGGACCTGGAGCAGCAGGCGGCCGACCACCGGGACACCAACGAGATGCTCGCCATCACCGTCGCCGGGCAGAAGCAGCTGACGGACCTGCTGCAGGAGAAGGACGCCTTCGTGGAGACGCTGAAGCGCGACGCGGCGGACCTGCGGGAGGAGCTGGAGAGCGGCAGGTCGGCCACGGGCGAGGAGGCGGACTCGCTGAGGCGGGCGCTGGAGGACAAGGACAAGCAGCTGGGGGGCATGAAGGAGGAGAACAGCCACCTGAAGGAGGAGATCGACCGGCTCCGGGACCAGCAGAGCAGGCCGCCCCACCTGGCCGAGCCCCGGACGCTGGACATCATCACGGAGCTGGAGGCGGAGATCGCCCAGCTCAGGGCGTCCGGGAGCGGCGTGGACGAGGAGGTCCAGGGCCTGAGGAGGACGGCGGAGGAGCGGCAGGCGGCCCTCCTCCTGTCCCAGCAGGCCCTGCAGGCCCGGCAGGGCGAGCTGGAGCAGGCGGCGCTCCGCTACGACCAGCTCGTCCACGCCAGGGACGAGGAGGTCGGCCGCCTCCGGCGGGCGGCGGACGAGCTCGGGGAGGGCCGGGACCGGGCCAACTCCCCGCCCACGCAGGGCGACGTCATCCTGCGGGAGGACAAGACGCGGTCCCTCAACCAGGAGAACGGCAACGAGAAGCACGACCTGTCGAAGGCGGAGATCGAGAGGCTGGTGGAGGGCATCAGGGAGAAGGAGACGGAGATCGGCCGGCTGAACGAGAGGAACCTGTCGCTGGCCACGCAGCTGGACCAGCTGGCCGTGTCCCGCGACGAGGTGGGCAGGCTGTCCCAGGCCATCCTGCAGAAGGACCTGGAGATCCAGGCGCTGCACGCCAGGGCCTCGGTGGGCGGCGGCGGTGGCGGCGGCGCCCACGGCCAGGACGTCCTGTTCCTGCAGCAGCAGCTGCAGGCGTACGGCGTGGAGCGGGAGCAGGTGCTGGCCGTGCTCAACGAGAAGACGCGGGAGAACAGCCAGCTGCGCTCCGACTACCACCGCCTCATGGACATCATGGCGGGGAAGGAGGCCGCCCTGCTGAAGCTCCAGCAGGAGAACCAGCGCCTCTCCAGCATGGGCGACCCGTCGGGGAGCCAGGAGATGTTCAAGGAGACCATCCAGAACCTGTCGCGCATCATCCGGGAGAAGGACATCGAGATCGACGCCCTGACCCAGAAGTGCCAGACCCTGGTGACGGTGCTGCAGGCGTCGGGCGGCGAGCCCGGCGGCCCCGGCGGCGGCGTCAGCAGCAACCAGTTCGAGGAGCTGCTGCAGGAGCGCGACACCCTGAAGCAGCAGGTGAAGAAGATGGAGGAGTGGAAGCAGCAGGTGATCACCACGGTGAAGAACATGCAGCACGAGTCGGCGCAGCTGCAGGAGGAGCTGCTGCGGCTGCAGGGCCAGGTCTCCGCCGACGGCGACTGCAGCTCGCGGCTGTCGGCCGACTACGGCCGGCTGGTGCGGAGCTACGAGCAGAAGGAGCGGCGGCTGGGGAGCCTGAGCGCCGAGCTGGCGCAGGTCCAGCAGACCATCACGCGGCTCAGCTCCACCAAGGACGTGCTGCTGGGCAGACTGGACCACGCCTCGCCGGCCCCCGACGTCACCCGGGAGGTCCCCCCGCCCGGCGCCGGCGAGCTGGACGGGCTGCGGGCGCAGCTGGCCGAGAGGGACGACGCCATCCGGACCCTGCAGGAGAACAACCGGCGGCTCGCCGACTCGGCGGCGGCGGCGGAGGGCGAGCAGAGGGGCCGGGCGGAGGAGGCGCGGCACGTCAGGGAGCGGCTGGACGCCCTGCAGCGCTCGGCGCGGGACAAGGACCTGCTCATCAAGAGCAAAGGGGATCAGCTGCTGCAGGTGGGCGACGCCCTGCGGAACCGCGAGAACGACGTGGAGGTGCTGAAGCAGGCCGTCACCAACCTGAAGGAGCGCGCCCTCATCCTGGAGGCGGACGGCCGGAAGCTGAAGGAGGAGAACGAGCTGGTGGCGGCGCGCTCGCGCGAGAAGGAGTCGGAGTTCCGGGCGCTGCAGGAGACCAACATGCAGGTCTCCCTGCTGCTGCGCGAGAAGGAGTTTGAGCTGGGCGCCACGAGCGAGAAGGCGGCGACGGTGGAGCGGATGCTGAAGGACAAGGAGCAGGTGGGCCGCCGCTCGCACTTCCCCGAATATATGTGACGCCTCAGACCGGCGGCTTTTCTCATTTTTTTTTCCTCCTCCTGTTGCTGCGACGCAGGGAAAGAGCGGCGAACTGAATCAGCTGCTGAACGAGCTGAAGTCCATGCAGGAGAAGGCGGTGCTGTTCCAGCAGGAGAGGGACCAGGTGATGATGGCGCTCAAGCAGAAGCAGATGGAGACGACGGCGGTGCAGACCGAGGTGAGACGGCGGCGGCGGCGTTCGTTCGTTAAACCTACCGAACAAGATTCAAGAAGGAGATGAAGAAAATACAGCTGGAGGTTTTGATGGGAGTATTGAGCATTTATTCTCTGGACGTCAGAATAAATACATTTTCAGAATGCAAACTGTAATGCTTTTTGCTGCCTGCCTGCGGCAGGTAGACTGGAATGCTTTGAAAAAGTGGGAAAAAGTTGGGAAAAGTTTAAATAAGTTGAAACAGTTGAAAAGTGTCAAACAGTTGAAAAAGTTGAACTAGTTTCAAAAAGTTGAACAAGTTTCAAAAAGTTGAAAAAGTTGAACTGGTTTCAAAAAGTTGAAAAAGTTGAACTGGTTTCAAAAAGTTGAACTGGTTTCAAAAAGTTGAAAAAGTTGAACTGGTTTGAAAAAGTTGAACTGGTTTCAAAAAGTTGAAAAAGTTGAACTGGTTTCAAAAAGTTGAACAAGTTTCAAAAAGTTGAAAAAGTGTCAAACAGTTGAAAAAGTTGAACTGGTTTCAAAAAGTTGAAAAAGTGTCAAACAGTTGAAAAAGTGTCAGTTGTAAAAGTTTCGAAAAGTTGCAGAAGTTACTATAAGTTGAAACAGTTTAAAAGTCGAATGGTTGAAATCGGTGAAGATTTGAAGAAGTTATAGCGAGTTAAACATTTCTCCATCCGTTAACATTGGAAAAAAAGTGGCACAAAAGTTGAAATATTTAAAAAAAAGTTGACGAGATTTGAAAAAGAAACAGATTCTCAAGAGTGTGAAAGCCTTGCCTTGCCTTGCATTCACACTAATGAGATGCGCCGCTCCGTCCCTGCTTGCAGCTGCAGCACGTCCGCGACAAGGAGTCGCGCCTCAACCTGGAGCTGCAGCGGTTGCGCAACCACCTGCTGGAGATCGAGGACTCGTACACCAGGGAGGCGCTCGCCGCCGAGGACCGGGAGACGGAGCTGAGGCGGAGGGTGGCGCTGCTGGACGACAAGCTGGCCTCGTCCTCCAGCGCGGTGGAGAACGCCAGGTCGGTGTCCGCCGCCGCCGTTCCGATAAGACGACGAACGTCTTTGCGAGACCGCGGCTCCCCCCTTGACTGACGGTGTTCCTCCGCCCGGCAGCCAGCAGGCCAGCATGCAGGTGGAGTCGCTGCAGGAGCAGCTGAGCGGCGCGGTGCGGCAGCGGGACGAGGCGCTGGTTCAACTCCGGACCTCCCAGGAGCAGGTCAAGCAGTACGCAGTGTCGCTGTCCAACCTGCAGATGGTGCTAGAGCAGTTCCAGCAAGGCAAGTCTCTCACCCAAACTCTCGTTTTTCTCTCATTTCTTTCAAAGCGACCCACAGAAACCACGAAATATATGATTTGATAGATGAAATACGTGAGGATCGGTGTGTCTTGGGTAATTTTTTGGGAATTTATGAACATTAAGCTGCTCATCTCACCAAAACTTGATATAAAAGAAAAGTTAAATTTACAGAATATTTGATCGGTTGCACTTTGATACTGTAAACTACTTATACTGCTAGTCAATCATAGTATAATGATGTATTTTTGTAAATATGACACACGGTTGGACTTGAAATAGATTTACACAGCGGCATAATTGAGTAGAATGAAATTAAGATAAGATTAGATAAGATAAGATAAGATAAGCTTTTATTGATCTCACAGTGGAGAAATGTACTTGTTACCTTCTGCTCTTAAGGACAAGAAACATGCAAACAGTGAGATAAGAATAGAGGAATCTTATATACAATGACTATCAAGAACTCTAAGGACCAAAAATATTTACAGTAAAGAGTAATAATAAGTAAATAAAATAAAAATAGGACTAAAAAAATAAGATAAAAATCACAAACTATAATAAAGTATAATAAGTTCTAAGGGGAGAAAAATATACAGTAAGATGGAATACAAGGAAATTAAACTATGATGGGGGGCAAAGTGTAGAATAAAGTACAATAAACATACTATAGTAAAAAATAATACCAGTGTTGGCAGTGAAGTCCTAACAAGTGGTCAATTAGTGACGTAGATAAAGTGGCGTAGATAAAGTGACGTTGATAAAGTGACGTAGATAAAGTGACGTAGATAAAGTGGCGTAGATAAAGTGACGTAGATAGAGTGGCGTAGATAGAGTGGCGTAGATAAAGTGACGTTGATAAAGTGACGTAGATAAAGTGACGTAGATAAAGTGGCGTAGATAGAGTGGCGTAGATAGAGTGGCGTAGATAAAGTGGCGTAGATAGAGTGGCGTAGATATTTCAGATTTCAACCATTCAACTTTTAAACTGTTCAACTGTTTCAACTTTTAGTAACTTGTGCAACTTTTTGAAACTTTTTCAACTTTTCGAAACTTTGACAACTGACACTTTTTCCAACTGTGTGACACTTTTTCAACTTTTTGAAACTAGTTCAACTTTTTGAAACTTTTTCCACTTTTTGAAACTTTTTCCACTTTTTCAACCGTTTGACACTTTTCAACTGTTTCAACTTATTGAAACTTTTTCAACTTTTCCCAACTTTTTCAACGTTTTTCCACTTTTTCAAAGCATTCCAGTCTACCTGCCGCACGCAGGCAGCAAAAAGCATTACAGTTTGCATTCACACTATCATGCATTTGCCGCGGGAAATGCAGATCATCTAGTCTTATTTTGTCTTCATATTTTCGTCTCTGAGGAGAAACACAACTTTCATCGATCCTCCACGAAAATGGCCTCACCTTTGTTTCTTCCCGTCCGCCCTCAGAGGAGAAAGCCATGTACTCGGCTGAACTGGAGAAGCACAAGAGGGAGAAAGACGAGTGGAGGAGAAAAGCCGTGACGCTGGAAGACCAAGCCTCTGCTCTGCAGGTAAACTCTTATTTCTATGTGACGTCCAGACGTCGAGGCTTAAATCATCTGTTTCTGTTGTTTAGAGACTTTTATCTGAGATTTTTTTAACCAAATGTGAGTTTACGCTTCTGTTTTTATGCCTTATTTTCTGCATCGATGAGTAAAAACACACCAATTTAACACAAATCAGAAAATAAAACAGGAAAATCCCAGTGAGGACAAGAAAAACTGAGTAAACAAACGGAAACAACAAATCACGTGTGGAATGAAATTGATTTTTGAAACAGTGAAATAAAACTGGATTATAAATATTTGCAACAAAACTAATTAAACGAAATAGATAAAAAAAAAATAAGAGATGAAAAAATACTAACATTGACTTAAAGCATAAGATTGAATTTTGTGTAATTATTGTAAATTGCATAAAATCAACAAGCATCAGTAAATAATTATTATTAAAAAAAGTTTTCAGCTATTACAGTGATAGATAGATTAATTAAAACTTGAATAATAAATTTAATTTATGAGGTTTTAACAGAGGATTTAACTGTTATTCCGATTTTTTTTTACAGATTTCAACCATAACTTCTGGAATGTTTAACATATCGAAAACATGTAAAAGAAAACTACATAAAAAGAGAAAAATAAAGCTTTATTTGTAGATTCTAGTTGCTCTGAAGACGTCCGCAGATCAATAGCATGTCGCATCTCGGTATAATAAAAATTCACAGTAGTTCTGATTTGCTCGATTTTAAAATCTAAATCAATCCAGGCGATCGGATTAGAACTGAACGTCACAGGAGGGATTATGTGACGACGGGTGAAAGAGATTAAACTTTTGGGGGTGGAGCTCAGAAGCATCTTGCTTCATCAGAACGTTTACTGCTCAAACAAACAAATAAATCAAATAAATAAATGTGCTCTCGCCCGCCAGTTGAACCTGGACGAAGCCACGGCCGCTCTGGACTCGGCGTCTCGCCTCACCGACCAGATCGACCTGAAGGAGGAGCAACTCGAAGAGCTGAGGAATCAAGGTGCCTCGTCCTGAACCCGCGACCCAGAAACCCCCAGAAATAACTCGAGAGCGGCTCATTTCACTGAAATTCTCTTTTTTTTCAACATTTTCAAGCCAAGTGTTTGAATGAAAGATTATATTTTGCATGTATATCGAGGTTTTATGGACTAAAGTATCTAAAAAGAACGGTTTTCTGGGCTGGAGTGCCAAATCAAATGATCAAAGCAAAGATGGCTTTGAACTTTTCAATCAAGATGGCGGCCATCTTGAAAAATGGTCGCTGTATAGTGAGGACGCGGGACGCGGTGGACTCTTGCAGATAAAACGTGTTTTGTTTAGTAACCAGGAAATGGTCAACTCCCCCATGGGTGCAATGCATTGTGGGACACGTAGTCCAATATACGTGCTGTATACTGAAAATGCAAAAAAAAAGATGTCGAAACATTTGCGTCTTGAAAAAAGGGAGCGAGGCGCTTAAACGTGTATAAACATGTCGAATGTTGACTTTCCACAGATTTATTTATGTAATTAATTAGTTTTTTTTCTTCTCAGTCGTCTTATCTCACTGGGGTTACGTCACGGCGAATTCTCCGACGGGTTCTGTTTTCACCGACTCGCCGCCTCGGTATTTATCCAGAGCTGATAGGAGACGCCGTTGTTTGCTTTACACGTCGGGAAAACGTATATCGCGTCTCGCTGGCGGCTGATTAACCGTGAGAACGAGCCGCGTCTCCGTCGCGCCGACTTCACTGCGATACGTCGCATAAATCTAAACGTCTTGATAAGCTGAAAAGAAAAATATTTTTTTTAAAAAGCGTCGTTTCGTAACGGCGGCTGATTGTGAACATTCTCTGCTGCAGCGCCATTAAAATATATATATATTTAATAAATATATATATATAATATATATATATATAAAATATATATTGTGTATATATAAAAATATATATAATATATATATATATTCAAAAAATAAAAAAATATATATATTAAAAATATATGTAATATATATAATATATATATTTAAAAAGTATTAAATATATATATTTTGATTCTTTTTGAGGAAATTCGTGTAGAATTTAGTGCAATAAATGGCAACTGTTCAAATCTAATTCAAAAGTTTATTGTTTAGGCAGTTATTTCATATAAACTAAAAACTTTCACCTTTTTAAAAAAAACTAACTAAATTAAAAAAAATGTATGGAGACGCTGTTTCAAGATTAAACTATTACAGTTAAAACCAGAATGTGACCCTGAAATATTTCCGTATATTTATGATGAATGTGCCAAACACACATTTCATTGTTTCTGTTGAAATGTGGAATTTTAACTTTTCCACGTCTGGATCACTTTAAATTCACTCCTGGAAAAGAAAATCGTTTCTCCGTCCGTCTATTAGAGGAAATTAGATTATATTTAAATTTCCACTGTCAAATGTACATATTGTCCTTCGTCTTCTTTTCTTTTCCCACATCTGTAGGTTTATATCATAAGGACAGTTTGATGGGCTCTATTTGAATAACAGCTTGAGAAAATAAAGAAAATATTCCTGATTTTAAAAAAAGCAGCTGGAAGTTAAAAGTCACATAAAATCTATTGAGGTTTCGCATCTTAATTTTGCTGAATTAGTAATTGTATTTCCCAGCTTGTGTAACTATAAAAAGCACTGATTGATGTGTTTTATCATTAGATATCGAAGTTGATCTCTAACCTACTGTCGTACAAACGGTTTTCTTTTCCTCTCTCGTTGCTGCTTTTTTTAAGAAAACGGCGTCCGAATTGTATAAATGAATGAAAAATGTTGTTTTTGAGCAGTTTGACGGGGTGTGAATCCTCCGGGTCGCCGCTCTGCACACCTGCTAACACTTACTAGCTAATGTCCGCGTTTCTCAAAGGTAATCTGCGTATTTATTTGTTGTGGGAGCGGATGTTTAGCGCCGGGGCTGGGAAGTAATGATAACATGTGACGACCACATGCAGCAGGCAACACATGAAGTAACATCGTGTGTGTGTGTTTGTATTTGTGTGTGTGTTGCAGTGGATGTGAGGCAGGAGATGTTGGAAGAAGCTCAGAAGAAACTGATGAACCTTCTGAACAGCACAGAAGGAAAGATAGACAAGTAAGTTTACACACGTCAGCAGTGAAATTAAAAAAAAAAAATGTTTCACAACGAATGAGTTCTGATGAAATCGGCGGCTTTTCTGCTCCTTGTTTTTACTTTAATCTCGTGTTTTGGCGTGTATGTGGCTTTTAAACTACACGTGGAATATGTTTAGCGGGTTTTGCACGGACGTTTAAGCAATTTTGGACTTTCTTCACCCTCAGTCAGGTCTTGCAGGTTCACTTTACTCAAGAAACATCTGATCCCGTTTCTGTATTAAGTTTTAAAGTCCCAGTGAAATGTAACACGCTACTTTGCAAAAAATGACGGGTTCTACTTCTAAGGTTCCTCCGACTCTGCCCCACCACTGTTGTCGCATAACAAAGTTATTTGAATTTTGAATCTCCAGCCGAGGACGTCGGGGGAATCCTTCTTCTTCGTGGGCCGTTGTGGGCGGAGCCTATGTGTGACATCACGAGTTGTGCAGATCTCGATCTGTTGTGTTTATATCGGCTTGTTTCCTCTTAAATATCCAAGTTTTTACAGTGTTTTGAAGTTATAGTCGGCGTTTTATGAGCCTTGATGAAAGATTGAGCCTGGAAGAGACCAGAGAGGAGGAAAGGAGCACGGGCGGCGGGAGCGGCTAGCCGCTAGCTCAGGTGGCTAGTAGACGATCAAGTATTACCTGGACAGTCAGAAAAGCGTTTCGATCCAGGAAGCCGGTCGTTCTGCCAAAAGTCAGGAGCCTCAAAGCCTCAAAGGTGAAAACTGGCGGCTGCTGAGGCGAGGAGACGAGGACGAATGGAGGACGAAGCGTCTTCTGCTTCCTCAAACATGTTCCAGACGGGGTCACCGATGGCAGAACCACCTTCTGTGTCTTCTTCATCAATCACTGGGTTTGAAATGACCATGATGATGAAATCTGGTTCAATTCAGCCTCTTCGTGGTCAAAACTCTGATCCTCCATAATGTAAACACAACTTGGGCGTGTGCACAACTCGTGATGTCACTCTATTATTGTCAGAAGCTCCGCCCAGCAGAGGAAATACCAACGTTTATCGGCTATTTTCTCGCAGATTGTCGTGTTTTAACATTTTACCCTCGAGCCAGTTAGCAGGAAAAATGTCCCTAGAAGCGACACCAGAGTGTTTTGGAGGTCGAGTTTTCATTTCACTGGGACTTTAAATATATAAATATGACAACTGCTTCACAGCTAAATAGCATTATGCTAAAAAAAAAATGGAACTGAATGCCTTCCAGTCGCTGTCGAGGGCACACAAAACCCACCGTCCACCAGGCAGTTATAGGCCAGACTCAGATTATACAATTTACTGTTCATGCACGCACGTTATACACTAATCTAAAGACACGCGAACAAATTTCACTGCAGACAAAGAAAGTCGTTATTCTCAAATAGATTAATGGACAAATGGAGTTTTAAAAAGCAAAGTTTCCGCCTGCGTTGCTACAACGTCGACCCCGTTGACATCAAGATGACTGACGACGACCTTTAACTGACTTGTTTAGAATCTTCTTGTGGATTAAAATCTTTCTAGATTTCAATTCCCACAGGAAGCAAGTACAGAATGTTTCCTAATGCTTGTAATTAACTGGGAAGTGGGAATTTTTGACTCCATTAGTGGTAAAATACGTCTTAAAACTGTCAAACGTGGAACTTTTTCCATTTCTGCTTCCAACTCAGAAATCTGACTTTCCCCAACTTGTATATTTCCGGTTTTTCTGTCTTTTTTTGCAGTTTTTCTTAAAGAACATTCCCTGTGCGGACGAATGAATTGTGTTGAATGTGTCCAGAACACAGCCTCAATTCAGAAACGCTATAATGCATTTACTCCTGAACAGTCGAAGGAAAGAGACGATTACGGCACAGAAATGTCGTAAACAATAAAGTTTTTGTTCCTCTGAATGAAAACCAAACATTATTTATTTATTTAAATTTCATAAAAGCAGATCTTTTTGAACCCCTGGATCACGTCACGGCACAACAATGCGCTCCCCTGTCGTTCTGCTTGCAGAGTCCTGATGCGCAACTTGTTCGTGGGATACTTCCACACGCCGAAAGCCAAGCGTGCCGACGTGCTCAGGCTCATGGGCAGCGTCCTGGGACTCGGCCGGGACGACGTGGACAAGGTGGGTCGTCGGACGAAATCCAACCTTCTACGTCCCAGTCGCTCCAGAGCAGCAACGGCGAGAAGAGTCGACGTCGAGGGACGGGAAAAAAAAAAAGATCCGATCTCATAAACGTCTCCTAAAACTCTTCGCTTCCTCAGACTTGATGTTGAGGATTATTGGGGGGAAAAACTCATCTTAAATGTGAGTTTTTGGACATTTTTTGCTAAAAATGGTCACAAATCATCACATTTTGGTGCTAAAAGGAGCGAAACGCCTCGTTTCCAGGTGAATGTGAGCCGTCTGCTTTCATTTTAAACCTCCAAAAATGGAATTCTGCACCTTTTAGCTTTGTTAATTTGGATTATTTGTAAAGTTGCCGAACGACACGCAGGAGTTATAAATAACTCGCGTGACGAAATGTCCTGGAGGCTCTTTTTTTTTTTTGTGAATGAGTGAAACGTGAGTCTGGCTCCTGTTGATCTCTTATAAATAACATTTTATGGTTCATTTAGCGCGTAAATCCCCCGTAAAACTTTGTGTTCACGTGGATAAACCTTCTGTTTGTACTTCCACTGACGGTTTTATGCGAGAGCGTGTTGCCCGACCGTGAAACAACAGTGAGTCGTCGGTCAAACGCCCCGAAAACCGTCTGGGAGCTCGGAGAGAAGAAAGTTATTGGGTCTTGGCAGCGGCTCCACGGCGTTGCCCAACACTCCTAAAGGGAAACAGATACAGGCCGAGGAGCGAAATGTGATTACAGCTCCTCACAAGACCCTGGAAGTTGTTTTCTTTCTTTTTTTCTTCCTCCTCTCCTGCTAATGCGATTTGGATTTTCCACTTGGCTCGTTGTTTACGTGCCTCAGAAGCAGCTCCTCTCCTCCGCCTTCAGGAACTCGGCGGCGTCTCTCGGGTTTCTGAGATTAAAATACCCCCCCCCCCCCCCGGTCAGGAAGGGGTTAACGCCACCTTTACTGTCGGGTTGATCCGCACTGATCCGCCTTTATTTCCACGTCCACTCGCCTACAGATGCTGGTGGAGGACGGGCGTGGCGGCGTGACTGGATGGGTGTCGAGTCTGTTGGGGAGCCGCGGAGCCCAGAGCGTCCCGAACACGCCGCAGAGGCCCAACGCCCAGGGACTCAACTCGGTACCAAACACACTCACCTGGGTACCAAACACACTGAACCGGGTACCAAACACACTGAACCGGGTACCAGACACACTCAACCGGGTACCAAACACACTCAACTGGGGACCAAACACGCTCCACTGGGTACCAAACACACTCAACCGGGTACCAAATACACTCAGCTGGGTACCAAACACACTCAACCGGGTACCAAACACACTGAACCGGGTACCAGACACACTCAACCGGGTACCAAACACACTCAACTGGGGACCAAACACGCTCCACTGGGTACCAAACACACTCAACCGGGTACCAAATACACTCAGCTGGGTACCAAACACACTCAACCGGGTACCAAATACACTCAATTGGTACCAAGCACACTTAACCGGGTACCAAACACACTTAACTGGGTACCAAACACACTCAATTGGGTACCAAACACACTCGATTGGTACCAAACACACTCAACCGGGTACTAAACACACTCGATTGGGTACCAAACACACTCAACCGGGTACCAAGCACACTCAACCGGGTACCAAACACACTCAATTGGATACGAAACACACTCAATTGGGTACCAAACACACTCAACCGGGTACCAAGCACACTCAACCGGGTACCAAGCACACTCAACCGGGTACCAAACACACTCAATTGGATACGAAACACACTCAATTGGATACCAAACACACTCAACCGGATACCAAATACACTCGATTGGGTACCAAACACACTCAACCGGGTACCAAACACACTCAACTGGGTACCAAGCACACTCAACCGGGTACCAAGCACACTCAACCGGGAACGAAACACACTCAATTGGTACCAAACACACTCAACCGGGTACCAAACACACTGAACCGGGTACCAAACACACTGAACCGTGTACCAACCACACTCAGTTGGGTACCAAATACACTCGATTGGTACCAAACACTCAACCGGGTACCAAACACACTCAACCGGGTACCAAACATTGATTCCCGGCTCTCCTCACATCCGCTCTCGTTGTTCCAGTCGTTCTCTGAGATGTTCGTGAAGTTCCTGGAGATGGAGTCGACGCCGTCGCTCCCCGTCCCGAAGCTCCCGGTCCTCGACTTCAAGCCTCTGAGCGCCGTTCCCCCCAGACGAACCGGCGCGGCGGCGAGCGGCGCCGCTATAGGTGACCGACCCGCGACGCCACTTTGTCAAACCCTCCGTTCATCCCGCCCCAGTCAGTCAAAGTCAACGCAAACGTCTTCCTTCCCTTTGCAGGACCGGCAGCGGCCAGCAGGCGTCCCGGCGAGTCCAACCCCTTCCTGGCGCCGCGCTCCGCCGCCGTGCCCCTGCTGGCCGGCGCCGCCGGCCCGGGGGCCCCGGGGGGCCACCTCCTGATGAAGCCCATCTCGCAAGCCCTGCCCACCTTCACCCCGGTGCCGGTGTCGGCCGAGGCGAGCGGCGGCGCCGTCCTCAAGGACCTGCTGAGGCAGTGATCGGCCGTCACCACGTCAAATTTTGGGGGGAGGGGGGAGGATGGGGGAGGGGGAGGGGTGGGTTTGACTTGCAATTCCTGTTCTATGCAACAGACTCTCCAGTGTTACTTTGGACGTCTGGACCCTCGGAGAAAATCCTCACAAAATATGCAGGATGAGATCATTTTTCCAAAAGTTGTGGCTCGTTTGTATCGAGGGAGAAACGGAGAGTTGGGTTTTTTTTTTTTGTCGTAACTGTCTCTTTTTTTTTTTTTTTTCGTTGATAAGAGTTCTTTAGATTTCTCTCCGTCACGCCACTTCCTGAACACAAGTGACCTTGTCGACTCGCCGCCGCTCGAGTCTCGCCGCCGCCTCCTCCTCGTCTCCGTCACCTCGTCGTCCTTTTTTTTTTTTTCTCTCGTCTTCCTTCGACAATAGAGCGAGACGATTCCGATCCAGAGCCGCGAAGCTTTCTGGCAGCGACGGGCTGCGGGGGAGATTTATGTGGTTCACTACATCTGTTAAAACCATAAAAATGTTGTTTTTTTCTCCTTCTTCTTCTTCTTCTTCAGTAACATCTTGTCTTTTCCAGACGGCCAGACTGTGATATGCAATAACCGTCGTAATTACGGCCGTACTGCTGACGGCGGTCCGTCACAGGCTTCAAACTGCTCCTATGTTTAAATATACTACTATTATATAGTTCTATATATATATATATGTAAATGGGTGGCGTTTTTTTTTTTTTCTCCTATTTATCGGCACAGAGGAAGTAAAGTGCCTGCATTTTTTTTTTTGCTAATTAGATTAGTTGTTTAATCAGGATTGTAAATTGTTGATATAAATATTTATATTTACAAAATGAAATTTAAAAAGAAACTGCACATGCGAGATGTTTTAGCCGAACCCGGGCGACGCGGCAGCGCTGCATTTTTGTATAGACTTCAATCACGATACTGTAGGAGGGGAATGTTCCAGGGTTTTCCAGGTTTGACGGGGAAAATGTAAAAAAAAAAAAAAATGAAAAGTAGATGTAAAAATCGAGAGACGCCAAAAAAAAAGAGAAGTCGGTTGAACTCGGCTGATTAATTGAGGTTTGTACCTGTGATTTATTGAGGATTTGAGAATCAAAAATAAATCTCCTGCTGCTGATATTTCTTGGGGTTATTTCATTTATTTTATTTTATTTTTTTCATTCGGAAGTGACATTTTTCTTCTAACCAGTTAAAGAGCTGCCGTCTCTCCGTCCCACAATGCAACAGTTCACACTAACCTCCACCACAAGGCCGCTTAGAGACGCAGGTTAAATGTTTTTGGACGGTGGGAAAGAACTGGAGGAGAACATGGAACCTCCATCCTGTCGCTCACCCTCTTCTACATCTCTTCTCCTTCTTTCATCCCTCGTTCTCATCTCTCTATATATCCAAGTGGCCACGTGAACCACTATACCACCATGTTTTGTTTTATTAACTCATTTTTCTCCTTCATTTATCTTTAAATCTTTTTTTTTTTTTTTTTCCTGTTTGTCAAATCTGCCTCTACTTTTTTCTTCTTTTTTTTAAAAAATTTAATCTTTTTTCAATTATTTGTTTGTGATTTAAAGTCAAAATTGTTACTTATTATTATTAATAATGTGTTAATATGACCCAAAATGTTGTATTATGGAAATATGGAAAACCTGATTTATTTATTCATATATATAGATATAGATATAGATGTGTATATATATATAGGTGTATATATATAGGTATGTATATATATATAGATGTGTATATATAGATGCGTATATATGTATATATATATCGATGGGTATATATATAGATATATAGATGTGTATATGTATATATAGATGTGTGTATATATATATGTATGTATGTATATATATATATACACATGTATGTGTGTATACATACATGTATGTATGTATGTGTGTATACATACATGTATGTAGATATATATATATTTTTTATTTTTATTTTTTTACATATATATAAATATATATAAATATATCCCTGTATTTTGCGTTGATGTCCGCAGCCGTTTGCGCCAGATGTGCAGATGTGTGCGTTGTCACTCTGGCTGTTTACACACTTGCGCGCTCGTGCGTGAGCGCGCGCGTCCCGACCGACCGGAGGGGGCGGGGCATCCTGATTGAATCCAGCTGTGGGAGGAAAAGCGCCGCAGTGTCAATTTGCACCGCCGAACAGTAAGGCGACGGGCCATTTTGGAAAAAGCCTCGGTCGGTGTGCGGCAGCGGAAACCTGGGGTTTGCGTGAAAGGCGCAAAGTTTGGAGAGAGAGAGAGAGAGAGAGGGAGAGAGAGAGAGAAACCACTGGAAACACAGTAATGCTCTCAGGAGGCTTCAGGCTTTATTCCTCTGCAAGGTCAGTACGAAACTTCTTCTTTAAATCTGTTTGCGTCACGGACGTGTTGTGGAAATAAGCCAGTCCTATACTCTACATTAGTAATAAGTTTTTTTTTTTTTCCATGCATAACCATGTTTACTTTTACTTTATGCACTTTATGTTATCTGTTACTTTTTTAAACCCTCCTCAGCAGTAGAAGTTATACCAAACAATCTCCATTTTTGTTGGGTTTTTTCTGACTTATATCTTCATTTCTGATCCAGTTCAATGTATATTTGTCCATCGAGGGTCTCCAGAGTATAGTATAGTATAGTATACTATAGTATAGTGATTAATACTCATTGCCTTAACCCTTGGATGCACAACCTCCCAGTTCCTACACTCTTCCACAAGTGGGGTCAAAAATGAATTTAAATCAATGCGTTTTTGCAAAATACTGGGTTGTTATTCTTCAAAATCTTTAAAACAAAGAGTTGTAATATTTTAATATTCTACGTATTCCTCATAAAACACGTTTGTGACATGAAACTATTTGCTTTTTTAAATTTATTTTTAAGTGGGGTCAAAAAATGACCCCAAGCAGAAACACAAACGTGTTTTATGAGAAACACCTGCAATATGAATATATGACAACGTTTCATTTTAGAGGGTTAAAGCAAAGAAGATCCCCGGTTCGAGTCCCGGTTGGGACACATGCAAACTGTGTGTGGAGTTTGCATGTGTGTTTTTTTTGTTTTTTTGTTTTTTTGCACAATCACAGTCCAGAAACATGCATTTACCCACATGGAAAGAACCTATACAAGGATATATGTGCATATATGAAACCTATGCGCAGTTTATATGCACATATAGGCAAAATTGAGGTGCATATATGTGAATATACAGGCCATATAGGTCTCCTGTACTGCTTCTTTATTTCCACATATATATAGCCTATATATCTCACTTTGGTAAATGTCATACATTATTAAGACAATAACTAAGAACGAACTAAAAAACAATGATGTAAGAAGAACATATACGTGCATATATGTACCTATATAGGTACCTGTATGCATGTATATGTGTACATATATGTGCATTTATGTACATATATGAAAACAGGCCAATTTTATATATGTCACATATATTAAAACATATATGTGTATACAGGTTCTTTCCATGTGGGACAGGTGACTCTCAAGACCGTCTTGTAGTTCCAGTTCGTCACAGTGCGTTTTTTTTGTTTGTTTTTTTCTTCCACCCCCCTACATGGAAAGAACCTATATAAACATATAGGTTTTGAATATATGTGACATATATAAAAATTGGCCATTTTCCTATATTTTATGTATTGTATGTACATATATGCACATATATGTACATACAATACATGTGCATATATGTGGCAATATTTATGCAGCATATGTATTGTCATATATGTGCATATATGCAGCATATATGTGCATGTATGTGCATATATGCTGCATATATGCTGCATGTATGTGCATATATGCTGCATATATGTGCATATATGCTGCATGTATGTGCATATATGCACATATATGACGCATATATGCACATATATGACAATACATATGCTGCATATATATTGCCACATATATGCACATGTATTGTATGTACATATATGTGCATATATGTACATACAATAATGTATGTGCATATATGCACCATATATGTGCATGTATGCCGCATGTATGTGCATGTATGCCGCATGTATGTGCATATATATGCTGCATGTATGTGCATATATGTGCATGTATGCAGCATATATGTGCATGTATGCCGCATGTATGCCGCATGTATGTGCATATATATGCTGCATATATGCGCATATATATGTGCATATATATGCTGCATATATGTTTCATGTATGTGCATATATCCTCATAGGTTCTTTCCATGTGGGTCTGATGTAAGAACGTCTGTTAGCGAGAGTCGTCTTAAAACAGAATCTTGTCTGCAGGATGTTGGCGGCTCTGGTGTTTCTTCTGCTCTGCCTCCAGCCGGCACACGGACAGGTGACAACACTTCCCTTCTACTGTCTCTTTCTATTATTTTCATTCATTTAGTTTGAGGTCGGAATTTTAGATTCTGACGCCGTTTTGTGACGTTAAAAAATCCCGTCTTGTTGAAACGTTGAGGTGTTGTCTCGTCTCGTCTCGTCTTGTCCCGTCAGACCTGCTCCGACGGGTTCCTGTTCGACCGGCGGTCCAGGCAGTGTGTCGGTAAGAGTCCAGAGCCTCCCTGGTGGGTGCAATGGGAACGTTGTTCCTCACCAGTCCGTCTCTCTGCGTTCCAGATGAGGACGAGTGCCGGACGCTGCCGGACCCCTGCCGGGGCGACATGCTGTGCGTGAACCAGAACGGGGGCTACCTGTGCCTCCCCAGGACCCTGTACAGCCAGCCCTTCAGGCCCGACCCCCCCCCCCTTCAGGCCCGACCCCCCCCCACCCGTCCGGCCCGACCCCGGCTACCCCGACACGGCGCTGGGCTTCCCCGACACGGTGCTGCCGCCGCCGGCCAGGGCCGGCGAGCCCAGCTACCCCCGGCTGAGGACCACGGCGCACTGCATTCTGGGATACAGCCTGGCCGAGGACGGCACCTGCAACGGTGAGTCGCTTCAGGTTCTGGTCTGGATCTGGTCTGGACGGAACAGGAGCTGGATTGTTCTGGAAGGACGGATCGTGGAGAACACAGTGGAATGTAATGACTAAAGATGCAATTTGTGACGGTGGAGTCGGTTTTTAACTTCTCTTCTCTTCTACACTGATAAAACCTGTAAACCTAAAGCAGCAGTGTTTAAAATATACGTCTGAAACAGAACAACACAATTCTTCTCCTCCTCCTTCTCCTTCTTCTTCTCCTTCTCCTTCTCCTTCTTCTCCTTCTCCTCCTCCTTCTTCTTCTCCTTCTCCTCCTTCTCCTTCTCCTTCTCCGCCTTCTTCTTCTTCTTCTTCTTCTTCTTCTCCTCCTCCTCCTTCTCCTTCTCCTTCTTCTCCTCCTCCTTTCTTCTCCTTCTCCTCCCTTCTTGTCCTTCTCCCTTCTTGTCCTTCTCCTTCTCCTTCTCCTTCTCCTCCCTTCTTCTCCTTCTCCTCCCTTCTCCTTCTCCTCCCTTCTTCTCCTTCTCCTCCTCCTTCTTCTTCTCCTTCTCCTTCTTCTCCTTCTTCTCCTTCTTCTCCTCCTTCTTCTTCTCCTCCTTCTCCTTCTCCTCCTCCTTCTCCTTCTTCTCCTCCTTCTCCTTCTCCTCCTTTCTTCTCCTTCTCCTCCCTTCTTGTCCTTCTCCTTCTCCTTCTCCTCCTCCCTTCTTCTCCTTCTCCTCCCTTCTCCTTCTCCTCCCTTCTTCTCCTCCTCCTCCTTCTTCTTCTCCTTCTCCTTCTTCTCCTTCTTCTCCTTCTTCTCCTTCTTCTCCTCCTTCTTCTTCTCCTCCTTCTCCTTCTCCTCCTCCTCCTCCTTCTCCTTCTTCTCCTCCTTCTCCTTCTCCTCCTTTCTTGTCCTTCTCCTCCCTTCTTGTCCTTCTCCTTCTTCTTCTCCTTCTCCTCCCTTCTCCTTCTCCTCCCTTCTTCTCCTCCTCCTCCTTCTCCTCCTCCTCCTCCTCCTTCACAATAAGGACGGAACAAGAGCTGGATTGATCAGGTTACGGGGGATTTATGTTTTTTTGGTATATTTCAGACACGAAACACCAAAAAGACAGACTGAACTGTGAATTCAGGCTCTTTAGATTGAAACTTTGAATTTGAATTGCAAAGAAAATAGTGATTTATTTCATTTAATACACAAAAACTCACAAATTGCATGTTGAGTTACTATATTTCAGCCTGAACTTCCACTATGTACTCGACGATCTCTCCTTCCTCCGGCTTCTTCAAAGGAAAAGCAGTAAAAAAGAATACGACTGATCAGAGTTGCACCATAACTTGTATATTTCTCATTTTAATCGACGTGCATTGATCTAAAAATTCCCCAAATATCCGATGAATTGTGATCATTTTCTTGCCAACATTATACACGTTATACTAGGTGTTGATATTTCAGCAGTTCATCATACCTGCGGACGTAAACACTGTCAAAAATGGCTGTTAAATCCAGCTATTTACTGTTTTACTGAAGTCAATTACTGTAAATTTATTTTACAGTATAGCAGTAATTTAGTACAATACTGTAGACATCGCAGTAATATTAATAATACTGTAGAAATGTACTATGGACCATTCTACTGTGGTAAATCAGTGGTTTTATCACTGCTGTAGGAATTAAGTGTAAAACTTTTACTACTGTAGAAAACCACAGTAATATTACCACTAACATATATAATCAAATCAATTACACAGAACTCTAAAAGTTCACAGTAACTTATCAAACTTCACAGTAAATTATTGTGTACAGTGGGAAATTATAGCAACCACGATGCGTTTCCTTTTGTTTTTTTGTTTGTATTTAGTCTTTTTCATGATCACGTGCTAAATTTGTCTACTTTTTCATTTATCTTTATTTGTGCACGAGGGTGAATCTTCACTCTTTCACCTTATCGGTTTCCGGCCTGCATGCAGTTCTTCTCCTCACCATTAGAGTGTGGGGGCGCTAGACCTGAACGTCACTGTTAAACCATACAGCCGCTCGATTTCAAACGAGGAAATCTCGTAAATTTCTGATTTCCTAATTAAAAATGATTTAAAAAACCAGTCGAGCTTCTGTCTGAAGGTAATGTCAATAAAGTGTATTATTAATATTCAGCACTGTTGAGGACGGGAGCTCTGCTCGTCTGGTACTTCTTTATTTTCTAATTCCGATGTTCAGTGTCGGTTATTGGTTCGTTGAAGTGCGTTAAAGTATTTTTAGAGGTCATCTTCTGCATGTTCATGTGGATTCGATTCCCGGTGGAGTCGCACGTTTCCGCAAAGTCCAAGAAATTCATACAAAAACCTTTTAATTGTGGCTTTTTTTTTGTCCCTGAAGCCACGATTGGACGCCAGTTGGAAGACGAATAGGCTTGTATGAGAGAATAAGAGAATTAAGAGTTGAGAGAACGTGAACGTTTAGGTTGAAACTCGATGGAGGGACGAGGGACAAACGGAATGAAGACACAAGTCATTAAAGACTTGTGGCTCCGTAGGAATGTACGAATCCATCAGATGTTCTTGGACGCTTGGTCGTAGTGGAACCGGGGGAGGGAGGGGGGGGGGGGGCCTCCACGCTCCTAATTGAGTTTATTGAATCCAACGGCCTCGAGTCGTCATATAAACACCGAGGCCCTGATGACCCCCCCGCCCCCCTGCTGTGTTTGGCACATCGTCACCCCCGTGTCCTCGCAGCCACGTCGAGCTGTTGAAGACGACCTCCTCGGAGCGGCGGCCCGATAACCAGGGGGGGGGTAGGGGGGTGAGGGGGGGGTTACACATTCAGTACGGCACTTCTTCCTCTAAATAGCCACTTTGGAGTCGAGCTCATGCACAAATATGGAGCGTTTCTCCTCCTATGTGGGGGGGGGGGGGTCGAGGAATCCACACACAACCTTGTTTGGGTAAACTTCACCAGCAGAGTGCCAAGAAATAAATAAATAAAAAATGAGCTCATGTTTTTACCGAATGTGTGCCGCGGAGAACAAGCAAGCCTGTGTGTGTGTGTGTGTGTGTGTGTGTGTGTGTGTGTGTGTGTGTGTGTGTGTGTGTGTGTGTGTGTGTGTGTGTGTGTGTGTGTGTGTGTGTGTGTGTGTGTGTGTGTGTGTGTGTGTGTGTGTGTGTGTGTGTGTGTGTGTGTGTGTGTGTGTGTGTGTGTGTGTGTGTGTTACAAGCTCTGTGTGTGGTGATGTAATGGCCCGTTGATTGATGTGGCCGCGGGGCAGAAACTACACAGACGGCCACTTCCTGTCTGAACCGGTAACAAGCGTGGCTTTGTCCCCGAGTTTAAATGAAACACCGGCGGCGGGCGGAGGAGGGGTGGAGGTGGTGGAGGTGGGGGGGGGGTGGACAATGTGGAGGCAGACCTCCTTCATACGTGCGTTTCTTCCAAGTTGAAATTGGGTTAGCTTAATCCGCCGCTGGGCAGATTAACTGCAGCGGTTTAAGAAAAACAGACACGTTCAGTTTGGATCCACGGAACTTCTGGCCTCTTCAGTCACTCTCAACCTAGAGCTACACTCGGTAGAGCGCTAGAACAGGCTAGCTATCGATGCTAGGCAGCCCGTGAGAAACACCGAGCAGGGAGCGTCTCCATGGCAACTGCTCTCTCCTTTGATCTCCCACCCGCTTTGTAAGGGAAATTCTTCTGCAGGTTTATCAGGCTTTATTTTGAAACGTTTCGCCGTTCACGTCCCAAAATGTAATCAGCCCGTCCCTGGATGATGACGAATCATCCCTGAAAATATAACGCAATTCGGCTGAGTAGTTTTCGCAAAAAGTTGGTCAAATACATACTTCCCTTCATGATGTCATGCAGGGAAATAGCCACGCCCCCTGGTGGTGGATACTCACTCTGAACCTCCCACCGGTAGACGAGCGCAACCTCTAAAATGACGACCAAGCGCTTTTTTTTTAATCATATATATGCAAAGAAACTGCTAAAATAAATAAATGTATGGTAAAGCTATGTTTTGTTTTATTAAAAGCCATATTTTGGAAATAAGTGTCATGGAAACCAGAACATTATTGTGTGGACGAGGATTAAAGCCACTTCCTGTTTGTTTTTAGGTTAAATTCCAAATTCTTGCATGAGATTTTTAAATGGATTTCAGACGTTTTCAGGGTTTTGCTCCACAGCAAAACTCAAGATATCAGCTGATATTGATATTGTCTTTAATGCTTTACAGTTTAGAATCCTTTTATGACATTTCTTTTTTTTTTTTTCGTGAAAAGTACATTAATGTAAATGTTAGTTATGAAGCATTCCCAGATGATTAACTGTAACCAGCTCAAGAAGAGTTCTTTCTGTTCATAATGGTTTTGATCCCAGCAGCTGTGAACGATGACGATTAAGACGACATTCTGGAAAACGTCTTTCTTAAAGTGTTTCCAGGTGTCATTAAACTTGAATCCAGCAGCTGTTCTCTCCATCCCGAGTCATATTTTACACTTATCGATCATTTAGACTGCAAACAATATTCTGGTTTTATATTTAAAGGGGGAAAAAAAAAACACTTTTTGACTGGACTTATCAATGACGATGAACAATTACTGTGAAATTCAGGTTTTGGAAGCTTTGTGACTCAACGTCATCCTTGAAACGACGTTCAAACAAGACGACTGACCTGAACGCTCCGTTTTCACCACAGACAGAAAAGTGATCATCGGCAGGATCGCAGATATTTTTCCATAACGGGGATTTTTTTTTTTGCCTCAAATCTCGAGAATCCGGATCGACTTTGTGCAACCCCCCCCAAAAAAAATTATCTGGCTTCTTGAAACCGATTCAAAAATGCACAGCAGCTTGAGAACACGAGGCACTTCTCCTCATTGTGTAACTGTACTGTGAGTACTCTGATTACTTTTGAGCGTTCAGTGTGTTTTCCATGATTGTGGGTGAAAAACAACACACATAAAGCTGACAGCTTTGATCTTCCTTTGTTGTGTCACTCAAAGCTTCTGAGGATTTCAGGTAGTCGGGGTGGGGGGGGGGGGGGGGGGGGTCATGAGAAGAGCTATATAAGGCAGTGGAGCAGATGTGCAGTGAGGCTGCACATGTGGCGCCGAGGTTTTCTCCGGTAACTGCAAGCAGGTTCCGAGTCCGTGGAGCATTTTTTTTGTAGTTTTTGTTGTTTTTTTTGCCTCTCGGCGTCCCGAAGTGGCACGAAGGGTGTAGTTTCTTATCGCCTCCACCCAGATTCCTGCCTTTTCTGCAGCACCGGCGACTCGGCAGTGTGAGAGCTGGACCTTGTGGTCATTCACGTCCTGGCGAGGGGAAGCGTGGCCCATTATGATGGCGGGCGAGACGCCGTTCCGGGAACCCAGATCGTAATCGCGAGGAATCTCTTAATCTGCTGGAAGAATCGCAGCCGCATGGAAACCTGAGCTGTTGTGTTAGGAGGTGGTGAAAACCTGAACAAACACACTTTTCAACGGGAGGCTGGCGAGAACAACCGGCACAATTTTCTTTTTTTTTAAATTTGATTCAGGTCGTGAGAGTTGAGCTTGTGGGGCCGGAAGACCCCACTGCATTCTGGGAAAAGGCTTTGCAAGATATTGACGTTTGAATTGGATTGTAGACAAATTCTCTTTTTTTTTTTCCAGCTTTATTCTCAACCTTTTCAGTTTATTCGTGACATTATATATATTTCAGTGAGGTAAGAAATATTTCGCAATTTTCACGGAATCTACACTTTTTAATGATTTACTTAATTTTTTTTCACTTTATTCTCACATTTGTTTATTGACTTAATTTATTACAGTATTTTTTCTTGTTTTATTCGTTGGTTTCTGAAAGTTTTCACATTTACATCATGCTCATTACATTTTCATTTTCTGACTGTTATTTTTTTCTGATCAAATTATATTATTATGTCTAATATCGAGTAGTTTTCAATTTTTTTTTACATGGCATCTACTTATATTTATTTATTTATTTTTGTCTGAAATTTCCCATTTTCATAGTGGATCTTGGTCGTTCATCAACCTTGTGATTGCTGCAGTTTCCTTCATTGGGGTTTATGTAAAGTTTTATGTTTTTTTTGTTGTTTGTTTAACAAATTTGGCAGAAAATTTGGTAAATAGAAATTTTATATTTAAAAAAAAAAAAAAGGATAAAACTTCCTGTTGGGCCTCGGGGGTCTAATTTAATGGCTCTGGGTGAAACGTGATCTTTTCTCCTTCGTCTCATGTGAGCAGCAAAGTTTCACAACTTTTAGAAGTGCGTTTGTTTTTTAATTCCTCTGAGGAGTTCCGATACGTTCCTCTGAACCCGAGTGACGGTTTATGAAAGCGAGACTTTATTTACTTTCAAATGCATCTGTTAAAATCTAATTATGTAATGTAGGATTTGAGTTATTGAAGTATTCTTCTTCAGGCGTTGAGCAGAGAATCTCTGCAGAAAGACTTTCGCTCTTTTTTTGCAGCTCTACAAAAACTCTACCTTCAGTAGAAGTAAAGATCCGTCATGTTGTTGCCTGCATTAATTAAAAACACGCTGATTAACAGATGTTCTCTGTCTTCATCTGCTTGTTTCCAGACATTGACGAATGTGAGACAAACTCTCATCACTGTAACCCCACCCAGGTCTGCATCAACACCTCCGGCGGCTACACCTGCTCCTGCAACGAGGGCTTCTGGCTGCTGGGGGGGCAGTGCCAGGGTGAGTCCTCCACCCATCATCCACCCATCCCTCCCTCCATCTATCCACCCATCCCTCCACCCATCATCCATCCCTCCATTCACCCATCCACCCATCCATCTATCCCTCCCTCCATCCACCCATCCATCTATCCATCCCTCCATTCACCCTTCCACCCATCCATCCATCCACCCTTCCACCCATCCATCCATCCACCCTTCCACCCATCTCTACATCCATCCACCCATCCTTCCACCCATCCACCCATCTCTCCATCCGTCCACCCATCCTTCCACCCATCCACCCATCCCTCCACACGTCCATCCATCTGTCCACCCATCCGTCCATCCTTCCATCCACCCCTCCCTCCACACGTCCATCCATCCACCCACACGTCCATCCATCCACCCATCCATCTACCAATCCACCCACGCATCCATCCACCCGTCCATCCATCCGTCCACCCCTCCTTCCACCCATCCATCCATCCGTCCACCCCTCCTTCCACCCATCCATCCACCCATCCATCCATCTACCAATCCACCCACGCATCCATCCATCCTTCCACCATCTACCCATCCATCCACCCATCCTTCCATCCCTCATCCATCCATCCACCCATCCATGCATCCACCCATCCATCCACCCATCCTTCCATCCCTCATCCATCCATCCACCCATCCATGCATCCACCCATCCACCCACCCGTCCATCCACCCCTCCATAATCAGCAGATGTTTACACTTATTTTCCATTAATAAATTGCAGGTAATGTTTTCCTGGTGTATTTCCTTCACGTAGCCAGTAGGGGGCGCTCCAGTCACCCCGCAGCCTGGCGGAGGAGTGAAATCGGGTGTTTTTAACTCATTAACGAGTTTGTAAAACAAGTTTCTCATTTCCCACGACTCACCGTTGAAACACTTGACTGACACGTCGGCTCACACAACAGTTGAAATTTTAATTTTTCTGCTTCTCGAGTCGTTTTTTGTTTGTTTTTGTTTTTTTAAGAAAGAAAAAAGTTGCCAGGTGCAACGATTTCACTTGCAGTGGTTGTAATGTTCTGGCTGATTGGTGTGTGATTGTTTATAGCTTCTGTGTAAAAATCTCTGTGACGCGATGAAGAAAGCCTAAACTTATGTTTTGTTTAGTTGTTTTTTTCCGAAGGAAACCTGCTGTTTCCACAAACAACAGTGAAACATTGTGCCTTTATTCTGATGAAAGGACGAAGCCGCCGTGTTTTCAGATGAACGAGGCGCATTCTTCTTCAAATAACTACCAGATTCCTTTAATTGCTGTTGTGTAAAGTCGAAAAGACACTGCTGCTGTGCCCTGATTTGTTAGAAAGCTCTTTTCTTGGTGAGCAGCGCCCCCCTCAGGTGTGTGGTGGCAACACAGGCGAGTGAGCACACTGCTCTCCTGACCCGTCGTCTTCTTCTGTCCCCTCTTGGACCAGACATCGACGAGTGTCGCTACGGTTACTGCCAGCAGCTGTGCGCCAACATGGCCGGGTCGTACTCCTGCTCCTGTAACCCCGGCTTCATCCTCAACCCGGACGCCAGGACGTGTCAGGGTAGGACGCCGCCGCCGCCGTCGTGAACCCGTGTTCCGGCTGCGCGGTCGTTGACCTCCAATGTCTCTTGTCCCTCCTCTGCAGACGTGGACGAGTGCGAGGACGAGCCCTGCAGCCACGGCTGCTTCAACACGTACGGCTCCTTCATGTGCAACTGTGACGAGGGATTCGAGCTGGAGGGGGACGGCCGGACCTGCATCGGTGACTGACGTCCACTAACGGGCTGAAAATTCACGCTTTTTAACGTTCGTGTTGACCTCGTGTGTCCTCGTGTTGACCTCGTGTGTCCTCGTGTTGACCTCGTGTGTCCTCGTGTGTCCTCGTGTTGACCTCGTGTGTCCTCGTGTGTCCTCGTGTGACCTCGTGTGACCTCGTGTTGACCTCTGTGACCTCGTGTTGACCTCGTGTGACCTCTGTGACCTCGTGTTGACCTCGTGTTGACCTCTGTGACCTCGTGTTGACCTCGTGTGACCTCGTGTTGACCTCGTGTTGACCTCGTGTTGTCCTCGTGTGTCCTCGTGTTGACCTCGTGTGTCCTCGTGTGACCTCGTGTGACCTCGTGTGTCCTCGTGTTGACCTCGTGTGACCTCGTGTGACCTCGTGTGTCCTCGTGTGACCTCGTGTGACCTCGTGTGTCCTCGTGTGACCTCGTGTTGACCTCGTGTTGACCTCGTGTGACCTCGTGTTGACCTCGTGTGACCTCGTGTGTCCTCGTGTTGACCTCGTGTGACCTCGTGTGACCTCGTGTGTCCTCGTGTGACCTCGTGTGACCTCGTGTGTCCTCGTGTGACCTCGTGTTGACCTCGTGTTGACCTCGTGTGACCTCGTGTGACCTCGTGTGTCCTCGTGTGTCCTCGTGTGTCCTCGTGTTGACCTCGTGTGACCTCGTGTTGACCTCTGTGACCTCGTGTTGACCTCGTGTGACCTCGTGTTGACCTCGTGTTGTCCTCGTGTTGTCCTCGTGTGTCCTCGTGTGTCCTCGTGTTGACCTCGTGTGTCCTCGTGTGACCTCGTGTGACCTCGTGTGTCCTCGTGTTGACCTCGTGTGACCTCGTGTGACCTCGTGTGACCTCGTGTGTCCTCGTGTGACCTCGTGTGACCTCGTGTGACCTCGTGTTGACCTCGTGTGACCTCGTGTGTCCTCGTGTGTCCTCGTGTGACCTCGTGTTGACCTCGTGTTGACCTCGTGTGTCCTCGTGTGTCCTCGTGTGTCCTCGTGTGTCCTCGTGTTGACCTCGTGTTGTCCTCGTGTGACCTCGTGTGTCCTCGTGTGTCCTCGTGTTGACCTCGTGTTGACCTCGTGTGACCTCATGTGACCGACCTCGTGTGTCCTCGTGTTGACCTCGTGTTGACCTCGTGTTGACCTCGTGTGACCTCGTGTTGACCTCGTGTGTCCTCGTGGTGACCTCGTGTGACCTCGTGTGACCTCGTGTGACCTCGTGTTGACCTCGTGTGACCTCGCCCGCCCGACCGCCGGTGTCTCTTTTTTATTTTATACTTCTTATTTATTTTTGAACAATTGTAAAATACAAGAACAAACATATCAAAGCAAATACAATAAAAAATAAAATAAAATAAAAATATATAATTTAATTAAATCGCAGGGGAAAAGATTTCAGAACTCACAGGCTCACATGTGTCTTTGTCAACACGTCTCTTCTCACTCAGTTGAATTTACATTGTCGCTGTTCTTATATATTGTCCATTTCTCCTCAAACTGGGATCTTTGTCATCTCAGCATGTGAGTCCAATGTTCCATTAAGTAGATCTGCTCTACAGTCTGGATCCATCGTTCCGTCGTTTAGGATCAGCTTGGCACCACTTCCTTGTTATAGTTTTTTTTTTTTTTACAAGCCACTGTTAAAATTTTCAACAGGTACTTATCCGCCGGTGTCTCTTATTCTGCCCGGCGACTAACGACAAGGCCTTTCCCCCCCCCCTGCGTAGATCTGGACGAGTGCGGCTTCTCCGAGTTTCTGTGTCAGCACAGATGTGTGAACACCCCTGGATCCTTCTCCTGCATCTGTCCGCCCGGGTATTACGTGTTCGAGGACAGCAGGAGCTGCGAAGGTAAAATATATATGTATATATATTTTATATATTTTTTTTTTATTTTTTTTTTTGGTTGAAAAATACAATAGTGTACACATATGATATTGTACATATCATATCCTTTTCTTTTATTTATTTATTTTTTAAACAATAAAAATAGCAAGAACAATAGAACCCAGTCTCTGACAGCAATATAATGATGAAATACTACGAATGTAAAGTAAAAAGTAAACAACAAAAGAAAAGAGAAAAAAATAAAATAATAATTAAATTAAATTCAACATCGAAGGTAAAATATTAAGTGGAACCTTCTCCCCTTTCCAGCGCCTGATTTATTTATATATATCCTATCAAGTTTGACCGTTTCTTTGTTTTTTTTTGCCATTTTCTGTATTTTCTCAGCCGACAGGATCGTAGACATAGAATTATAGAAGTGAACATTAAAACAAATGTGTAAAATCGTCACTGTGCTTTGATGCAATTAAGATGTAGATTTGTGTGTTTATGTAGTTCCTGTCGTCCTCGCTGAGATCAGAGATCAATATTTGTATTTGTCCAGCCGTTTCTTCAGTCGACGTCCCGTTCCGTCACTCTGTGGACAAATACCCATAGATTCTTGGTTTTACGGGTCATTTTAATCCCATTTGAACCGACGAGAGACGTGTTGATGCTGTTTGTTGTGTTGATGATGCTGCTGATGATGATGATGATGATGATGATGATGATGATGGCGACGATGTCACTGACCCTTGACTGTTGTGTTTCTTGATCTTCGAAGACGTCAATGAATGTGAAACTGGTAACAACACGTGTACAACAGCACAAGTGTGTTTCAATTTCCAGGGCGGCTATACATGCCTGGATCCCTTACAGTGCCCTCTGCCCTACATCGAAGTTAGTGAGAAGTGAGTGTTGGTCTCCCTTCCCCCCACCCCACATGGAAAGAACCGATATCAGGATATATGCACATATATGAAACCTATATGCACATATATGACAATATATGCTGTGTATATGCACATATATGCACATGTATGACAATATATATGCACATGTATGACAATATATATGCTGCATCTATGCATATATATGCCACATACCCACATGGAAAGAACCTATATAAACATATGTTTTAATATAGGTTTTGAATATATGTGACATATATGTACATATGTGACAATATATATGCTGTGTATATGCACATATATGCTGCATCTATGCATATATATGCCACATACCCACATGGAAAGAACCTATATAAACATATATGTTTTAATATAGGTTTTGAATATATGTGACATATATGTACATATGTGAAAACGGCCAATTTTATATATGTCACATATATTCAAAACCTATATTAAAACATATATAAAATTGGCCGTTTTCCTGTATTTTATGTACATATATGTACATATGTGAAAAAGGCCAAATTTATATATGTTTTAATATAGGTTTTGAATATATGTGACATATACATATATGTACATATGTGAAAACGGCCAATTTTTTATATATGTCACATATATTCAAAACCTATATTAAAACATATATAAAATTGGCCGTTTTCCTGTATTTTATGTACATATATGTACATATATGTACATATGTGAAAAAGGCCAAATTTATATAGGTTTTAATATAGGTTTTGAATATATGTGACATATACATATATGTACATATGTGAAAACGGCCAATTTTTTATATGTGTCACATATATTAAAACATGTATAAAATTGGCCGTTTTCCTATATTTTATGTACATATATGTACATATGTGAAAAAGGCCAAATTTATATATGTTTTAATATAGGTTTTGAATATATGTCACATATTTTCTGTCACAGCCAATTTTATATATGTTTTAATATAAGTTTTAATATAGGTTTTGAATATATGTCACATATATTCAAAACCTATATTAAAACATATATAAAATTGTCCGTTTTCCTATATTTTATGTACATGTATGTACATAAAATATAGGAAAACGGCCAATTTTATATATGTCACATATATTCAACACCTATATAAACATATATGTTAATCTCGGTTGTTTCCATGTGGGATGTCATCATGAACAACAACAACAACAACAACAGGATGTTGACCCTGTGCCCCCTGTGCCCTGCAGTCAGTGTATGTGTTCGGCTGAGAACCCTGCCTGCAGGGACCAGCCCTTCACCGTCCTGTACCGACACATGGACCTGTCGTCGGGGCGCAGTGTGCCTGCAGACATCTTCCAGATGCAGGCCACCACGCGTTACCCCGGCGCCTTCTACATCTTCCAGATCAAGTCGGGCAACGACGGGCGAGAGTTCTACATGCGGGTGAGCGAGTGTGTGTGTGTGTGTGTGTGTGTGTGGGTGTGTGTCCCTTTAAATCAGGGGTGTCCAACTCATTTCAGTTGAGGAGCCACATCCCACATGGAAAGAACAGATATAAACATATATGTTTTAATATAGGTTTTGAATATATGTGACATATATACAATTGGCTGTACAATTCCTATATTTTATGTACATACAATACATGTGCATATATATGGCAATATATATGCAGCATATATACAGCATATATGTGCATATGTGCAGCATATATATTGTCATTTATATGCATATATGCAGCATTTATGTGCATATATGCAGCATATATATACAATTGGCCGTTTTCCTATATTTTATGTGCATATATGTACATACAATACATGTGCATATATATGGCAATATACATGCAGCATATGTGCAGCATATATATTGTCATTTATGTGCATATATGCAGCATATATCAACTGCATATATCAACTGTATGCTGCATATATGTGCATATATGCTTATATACATATATGCAGCATATATGCAGCATATATGTGCATATATCCTCATATAGGTTCTTTCCATGTGGGATCAACCTGATCTGACCTCTGGAGGCCAACAAGTCAAATATAACATATTAAACTGCAGATATGGACAAATGTTAAAGTCTTTCCTTCTTTTGATCCTTTTGCAAAAATTAGCATTTATTCTGAAATTTACATATTAAAGGAAATCAGATATTATATTTGCAAAAAAAAAAACTCAGTCACCTTATCTAGATATCGTATTTTTTATTCAAGATTGAAACAATTTGTCATCATCTGGAAATTGTTTTGAGTTTACGTGTCTAAAGTATCACTTCACATAAGTTGGACTCGTTGTTTTATTGTGAAAGGCGTTGCGTCATGTGACCTCCACAGATGCATTAATTAATTCTGACCAAGGGCGGTTTTGAATGTCATTTTTGCCGATCGAGTGTTTTTAGATCAGCCTTTGTCGGTTTTCATATTTATACTTTTAAAAAAACAAATCACATGGCGGCCGGATTAGCTCCTCTGGCGGCCGCTTCTGGCCCCCGGACCTCATGTTGGACACCCCTGATTTAAACAGATAATTAATATAATGGTTCTAACGTTTGTTTTAATTAATTGATTATTAAATAAGTGAAATCTTAAAAAAAAGAACAATAAATGTGCAGATTAGGTGAGATTTTATAAACTGATTCTAGTTTTCTGATGTTATTAATTCACTTTATTTGGTGAAACGGCTTCGGTTGATTTCTGTGGTTTAGGTATTTGACTATGTGCACGTTTGAAATAAAACTAATTTAATAAATAACATTTCTTGAGAAAGAACATTTTTTGTAACTGAAGTTATTGGAAATGTGATAGAAATTCCCCATGAAGCCATAAACCACTGCATCTTCTGAATAGTGTTAAAAAGTTATTTATTTGTTCCACATTCGTACCAAAAATATATTAAAAGATTTTAATCGTGATGATCTCAGATTTAAATGGAAAAAAGAAAAGCCTCTCATTCTATACAACATTGTTTTGTTTTGAGGCATTTTTTGCCATAACTTATTAACATGAAACCTCAAAAATGTGATATTCTTTAAGGTAAAAAGTCATTTTTTTAATTGCCTGTGAACTTAAATGGTGTAAAACTTGCACAGGTGTGATCAGCCTCCCGTTGTCTTTAAAAACAACAACAAAACATGGATTTTTATACAGTTTTAAACAAAGTAAAAGCTTTTCTTGCATAGAAACTCCACACATGAAGCTCCTGTCAGCACAGAATCAAACCGTGAGATTATGAATGAATTAATCCTTTTGAAAATCCGTGAGAAATTAAATCTCTGCTTCATTTAACGTTTTTTTTTAAAGAATCGTGGAATGTGAATAGTTTTTATTGTCGTTTCTTGCAGTCCATGCACGTGCCACTGCATAAATATGTTTAAAAAAGAGCATAGATCAGCAGTAAACAGTAAATAATCCAGTCGAACCTGCAGGATGTTTTAGACTTCAGGGTGCAGTTCAGGTCGCAGCCACCAGATGGCAGAAGAGGCGCGTTTTCTCCCGCCATCAGGGACTTTGTCAGAGTTTGAAGATTTCCTGTCACGTGTTGGATCGTGACCCTGAACTCTGACGAGGAAGGAAACAGAAGCAGGAAAGTTTGTTTGAATGACGAAAAGCAAAACTTTCCTTCCTCGGTTTCCTCGTTGGAAAACCGCCGAGTCGTAAATCCGCTTTAACGCCTGGAGGCGAATATCTGCTGCTGCGGCGGGAAACGTCCAAACCAGCGTTTACTGAGACTTATGACAATATTGACTCTGACGAATAGAGAAAAAGTTTAACGTGAAGAAATATTCTGCATTAAAAAAACTTACAATTCTGTGAGAAAACTTAACTCTATATGGAACAAGACGACCGACTGTACATATATGTACATAAAATATATATGCAGCATATATATTGTCATATATATGCACATGTATTGTATGTACATATATGTACATAAAATATAAAATGTATATGCAGCATATATATTGTCATGTATATGCACATGTATTGTATGTACATATATGTACATACAATATAGGAAAACCGCCAATTTTATATGTCACATATTTTCAAAACCTATATCACATATATGTACATATATGTACATACAATACATGTGCATATATATGCAGCATATATGTGAATACATGCAGCATATATATTGTCATATATGTGCATATATATGCAGCATATATGTGCATATATGCAGCATATATATTGTCATATATGTGCATATATGCAGCATGTATTGTCATATATGTGCAAATATGCAGCATTTATGTGCATATATGCAGCATATATATTGTCATATATGTGCATATATGCAGCATATATGTGCATATATGCAGCATTTATGTGCATATATGCAGCATATATATATTGTCATATATGTTTCATATATGTGCATATATGAAACATATATGCACATATATGTTCAATATATGTGCATATATCCTCATATAGGTTCTTTCCATTTGGGACATTTTTAGTGACTCATGAGAGAAAACCGACGGTGAAAAGCCTTTTTAAAGAAATTAATCGATGAACTTGTGAACTTAAATGTCATTTCAATCAGTTTTATTTCATTTGGTTTGGAGGAAACGTTGTAAGAACCCACCAGGCGAGGTTCAGCCTCAGTGAAGCAACACTTCTTGTGGTTCAGCTGAACAGAGTTAAGAAAGGAGTTTAAAAACGGCTGCGAGTTAAAAGAGAAGTTGATCTTCTGCCCGCAGCAAACCAGCAACGTGAGCGCCACGCTGGTCCTGTCGCGGCCGGTCAGCGGGCCCAAGACGGTGGTGCTGGACCTGGAGATGGTCACCGTCAACAACGTCATCAACTTCCGGGGCAGCTCCATCATCCGCCTCACCATATTGGTGTCGGAGCATCCCTTCTGAGCCTCGCTCACCTTCTTACTGTTTATTATTGTTGTATGTTAGCTAATCCCACGGCCCTCGGCGGCCGATGGGAAGAAACTCCAGCCCTGGTTTTGATGGACACGGAGCTTTTTTTTACGGCTGCGATATGAACTTTTTAACACCCAGGAGATATTTATGATAAACGGAGGGAAAAAAAGGATTTTCGTTTTTGTTTTTTGTTTGTTTTTGCACAACTGTTAACTGCATTAGAGACGATATTTGAATTGATGTAACTGTCGGGTCATTAACTGAATTATTCCACACAGTTTTGTTTGCAAAAAACATTCTCCACCACTAACGTTTCCACGGCGACGACTCGTCACATAGAAAACAGACTTTTTGCTCATTGGCTTTGCAGTTTCTGCTGAGTTTGCATTTTTTAAATGAGTTTTTACTTCACAACCTGTGTTTCCTGAGGTTTAAGGCGACACGTTCACACGTTTCTTTTGGGATGAGAATAGATTCCATCTTCTATTACTAGAAAACATGAATGAAGATCATTTTTGGGAAGAAAATCAACATTAATATTCAGTCACTTTATAACAGAAATTATTTAATTAAATCATTTCTAAAACACATGTTGGATTTTAGATTAATTTTAATAAATCGGGGAATTAAGAAAAGCCATAAATTTTTTGTGGGGGACTCCACTAAGATTAATTTTAATTAATTTAATTAAAATGTCATTTCATTGATTTGAATAAAATAATATTTTAATCAATTTAATTTAATTAATTTTAATTAGACCGCAAGCAAATTATTTTAATTAAATTAAAATGGAATGCAATTCATTTAATTAGATTTTAATAAATGCTTTGTTCATCATTTCTGAGAATAAATAAAAATAATCCGGGGCAAAATAGAATCGAGTAAATCTGGAAATGCAGTTGATTTATTGTGGTTTTTTTACTTTTATTCTTAATTTTAGAGTGTTGTACTTCTGCACACCTCCCTTTAGTACCAATCCAACCTTTATTATTATTATTATTATTATAATAAACAACTAAAATGACAAAACCTGCAAGAAGAGCTTTACTGCATTTCTTATTTCCAAATTTCTATCTTGATAAATTTCAATAACTTTTTTTGTTTTCCTCAACACTGAAGGTTTAAAACTAAAAGATAAGTTAAAAAAAAAGTCACACCCACTTAAAATTATAGCAACTTCATGCTATTGAGACCAAGAGCAACACATTCAGAGCAATTTCAGTAAAAATGAGAAATATAGAAATGTATCAAGATTTGAAGACCATAACCATGTTTTTCTAGTTTTTTAGCACATTTTTATGTCATTAATTCGATTTCAAATAGTTTTAGACACAAAAAAAAAGTATGTTTTCTCCAACATCAGACAGATTTTCTTTTTTTGAGTTTTCTTCTTTACAGTTACTATTGATAGTCGGTGTTTGATGTTACAAAAATAAAGACCCGAGTTTGACAGAATAGTTAAAATGTGTATAGAAATACTACTCGTGGAGTTTTGCTTGTAACCCAGAATGTACTTTATGTTCACGAAACCAAACGGATACGAACACGATCAACAGAAACCCGATTTTAATGAAACTTTCTGGTGTAAAACGTCGTCGGTTTGAGAGGAAAGTAAATTTTTAGCCCCGATTCACTTTGGTCACATTGTTTATGTTTATCAATAAACAAAGAAACACATTGTTTTGTCTTGGATCGTCTGACTTTGCCCCGTCTTACTTGTAAGACAATTTAAGAGATCTTAAGTTGTTTTTTTTAACTTTTATTTGATTTATCAAGTTTAGCAAAAGTAACGTTTCAGCTGTTTGTTTGTTTTTTCTTTTATTCTTTCTCTACTAGTTTCAGATAATAAAAAAAAAAATCCATTTAACTTTTTTTTCTTCTTTTTTTTTTTTACCCAATTTAACGATTTTAATTTCTAAAGTTGTTTTGGTTTTGATTTAGCAGCATTTGGTGCAGTTTAAAAAACAAATTGAGCAATTTGAACTCTATTTGTTAAAGTAATTTGGCTATTTTTTTCTTTTTCAAAATTTCTTTCAGTGGTTTTATCAGTTCTGGAGGTTTTTTTTTATTTTTTATTTAATTTTTAATTCATTTCTTTTACATATTTTAGCAGTTTAACGTCTCAAACACTTCCTACCAAGTTCATATTGTTTATAATCTGTTATTTTTTTATAGAACTTATAAATAAAAATTACTCTTTATAGTGAGCTAATGTAGGTGGGAATAAAAAAATACACTTATTACTCCTTTTTAGAACATTTCAATTAGCTTTATGTTTAAAAAAAATGTTTTTTATTTAAAAAAAATTAATTTTTGTTTACATTTTTTATTTAAAAAAATACAGATTCTAGTTTATCTTTAGCCATTATTATGCAAAAGATTAAATAAAATAAATTGAATTTTGTTTTTGGAAAATGAGTCAAAACTGCAAAAAAAATCTACTTTTTTCTCTTTTTTTTTAAACTTTTTTTTTCTTTTAATGGATTTTCTCAGATTGATCAGGTTTGTAAATAAAGAATCTAAAGAATGATTCCCTCCAGATGTACTCAGTTCTTCAGACAGTTGTTGCAGAGGGATGGAAGAGCGACAGAAGTAATAATTGTAAGTAAATACTTTTTACGACTTTTTTATCGATCTGACTAATCAAGTATTTATTTTCGAGTTGTTTGTTCAGGGAGGAGAAGAAAAATAAAGACATTTAAAGCTGCTGTGCAGGGAAGGAAGTGAAAAGATCAAAGTGAATCCGGGAAACCCAGAGAGAGAGAGGGGGGGGGAGAGAGGGGAGAGAGAGAGAGGGGGAGGGAGGAGGGAGAGAGGAGAGAGAGGAGAGGGAGGAGAGAGAGAGAGAGGAGAAAGAGAGAGGGAGAGGGAGGGAGGGAGGGAGAGGGAGGAGTGGGAGAGAGAGAGAGGAGAAAGGGGGAGGGAGGGAGAGGGAGGAGAGAGAGAGGGGGAGGGAGAGGGAGGAGAGAGAGGAGAAAGAGAGAGGGAGAGGGAGGGAGGGAGAGGGAGGAGTGGGAGAGAGAGAGAGGAGAAAGAGAGAGGGAGAGGGAGGAGAGAGAGAGAGAGGGAGAGAGAGAGAGGGAGAGGGAGGGAGGGAGAGGGAGGAGTGGGAGAGAGAGAGAGGAGAAAGGGGGAGGGAGGGAGAGGGAGGAGAGAGAGAGGAGAAAGAGAGGGGGAGGGAGGGAGAGGGAGGAGAGAGAGAGGGAGAGAGAGAGGAGAAAGAGAGAGGGAGAGGGAGGGAGGGATAGGGAGGAGTGGGAGAGAGAGAGGAGAAAGGGGGAGGGAGGGAGAGGGAGGAGAGAGAGAGGAGAAAGAGAGAGGGAGAGGGAGGGGAGAGAGAGGAGAGGGAGGAGAGAGAGAGAGAGGGGGGGAGAGAGAGAGAGGGAGAGGGAGGAGAGAGAGAGAGGGGGGGAGAGAGAGGGGAGGGAGGAGAGAGAGAGGGGGGGAGAGAGAGAGAGCAGTAACTAAAGTGAAACATAAAACCTCTGTGGATTTTCTCGTCAGGCTGAATGGAGTCACTGGATGTTTGAAGCTGCTTTGAAAGCAGAAAGAAAAGAAAAACACCACGCAGGTCAGTAAGTCTGCTTTTTTTATTATTATTATTATTATTTCCTATTTTCCTCTCAGGTTCAAGTCAAAGTCAGAAACTCGTGATTCTATCAGAACATTTCCTTCATTTCCTCCAGTGAACCTGAGAAGTGACTGATTTATTAGATTAGAAGTGAAAGAAAGAAAGAAAAGAACTTCAGTGAGTTGAAAACATCTGGTGTCGTGTAGAAAATACATTGGAATATTTTTGAGATGTATTTAAAATATGAAATGTGGTCAAACCTTCAGTAATGAAGCCGATAAGAAAATAGTCAAATAGTTTTCCTCAGTGAGTGAAAACGAAAACTACGTTTTCTTCTTTACGTGTTTTTATCATAAAACGACACCAAATGTGCAAAAAGGTTTTAATTTCCAATAAATAATGTTTTATTTATGCATAATTACATCACATCACCTATATTGATAACAGATGTTATATTATTGGTTATTAACAAACATTAATAAAGCATGATTGGATTATTAGTCTTTTATTTTGTAATTATTTTATTAGTTAATGAGTCGTTAAGGGTCATCATGTAGAAGTTTGGTTTCTTCGTCTCACACAAAGAAAATATATAAAGTCTGAGTTTTATTGTTATTTATTGGAGCTGAAATATTAATGATCCTCTTTTGGGAATTAAGATTAATAATCTGAAGTTCTTATTGTGTCTTTGTACGTTATTGATTTGTTTTCACTGTCAGAGTCATTGATGATTGATTGTTGTTTTAATATTTTGTATTTATGATATTTGTTCTGTGGTTTATGTTTCTTCTTTTATGATCCAGTTCTTGTCTTTTTTCTTCCATAAACACTCAGTGAGGCTGTTTTCAGTTACGCCTCCTGGAATCGAACTGGATGAGAGATGGAGGGATGGATAGAGTGATAGATGTTTCTTTTCCTTTTTTCTTTTTCTTTTTTCTCTTTTCCTTTTTTCTTTTTTTTCTTTTTTTTCCTTTTCTTTGTTTTTTTCTTCATTTTTCTTTTTTTCTCTTTTCTTCTCTTTTTTTCTTTTTTCTCTTTTTCCTTTCGATTTCTTTCTTTCTTTTTTGGCAGATTAATAGATAGATAGATGGATAGATTAATGATAGATTGATAGATTTTTCTTTTCTTTTTTCTTTTTTCTTTTTTCTTTTTTCTTTTTTCTTTTTTCTTTTTTCTTTTTTCTTTTTTCTTTTTTCTCTTTTTTCTCTTTTTTTCTTTTTTTTCTTTTTTCCTTTTCCTTTTTTCCTTTTTTTCTTCTTTTTCTTTGTTTTTTCTTTTTTGGCTTTTTCATTTTTTCCTCTTTTCTTCTCTTTTTTCCTTTTCCTTTCTTCTTTCTTTCTTTTTTCTTTTCTTTTTTGATAGATAATAGATAGATAGATTGATAGAGTTCTCTTTTCTTTTTTTTTCTTTTTTCATTTTCTTTTTCTCTTTCTTTTTCCTTTTTTCTTCTTTTTCTTAGTTTTTTTCTCTTTTTCCCCCCTCTTTTTTTCATTTTTTCTTTCTTTCTTTTCTGATAGATTAATAGATAGATAGATTGGTGGATTGATGATATATTGATGGATAGATGGATAAATAGAGAGAGAGAGAGAAAGTTGATGCTGATGTTCATCAGAAAATGACCAAATGTTTCTTTTCTTTACATTGAATTCATTATTAAGTTGGATTTTTATAAAATTCTCACCACTTTAAATTAACTTTATATTAACTTTATATTAACACAAATGATTAATGTACAGACTGGTTAGCCCACCAGACAGTCACTCATTATTACATCTGAGGACTAAAGTCACTTTAATATTATTAATGTTCACATAAATGGATTAATTTGAAAGGTTGCGTCAGACTCGGGGAACGATTGTCAAATAAACCTTAGAAATGTAGAAACGATACCAAATGTGAGCTGCAGGCGACGTTTGGTCACATTGTAATGTTTAATAAAAGTTGTTATTTAGACGTAGAGCCATGGAGTGTCTGAAGAGCTGCTGCAGGAAGCTGCTGAGGCGGAAGCTGAAGGAGCAGGAGACTCAAGGTAAGACGGCGGCGGCGGCGGCGGCGGCGGCGGCGGCGTCCCGTGTGGACGGGTGCTCTGGCCTCTGGTGCAGATGTGCTCTGGCGTTGCAGTGATCGCCATGACGATGCCGCCGGGCGACGCAGAAGGAAGGCGGGGCGTGGCCGACGACTACCTGCTGTCCAAGCTGCCGTCCGACGGCCGAGACGTCCCCTTCGTCCTGCCGTCCTTCAAGGCGTCTTACGTCCAGCCGGACGTCCCCGACGTCCCGTCCCGCCCGCTGGGTGAGGCTCTCACACCTCGCCTCCTCACGCCTCTATGGCGTCTGGTGGTTCTACTCACTTTATCTGGTTGGTTGATGAACTGGAAGGAAAGAGGAAGATGTTCTGTTCTGTTCTGTTCTGTTCTGTTCTGTTCTGTTCTATTCTATTCTATTCTATTCTATTCTATTCTATTCTGTTCTGTTCTGTTCTGTTCTGTTCTGTTCTGTTCTGTTCTGTTCTGTTCTGTTCTATTCTATTCTATTCTATTCTATTCTATTCTATTCTATTCTATTCTATTCTATTCTATTCTATTCTATTCTGTTCTGTTCTGTTCTGTTCTGTTCTGTTCTGTTCTGTTCTGTTCTGTTCTGTTCTGTTCTGTTCTGTTCTGTTCTGTTCTGTTCTGTTCTGTTCTGTTCTGTTCTGTTCTGTTCTGTTCTGTTCTGTTCTGTTCTGTTCTGTTCTGTTCTGTTCTGTTCTGTTCTGTTCTGTTCTGTTCTGTTCTGTTGTGTTGTGTTGTGTTGTGTTGTGTTGTGTTGTGTTGTGTTCTGTGATAAACCTTGTAGACCTAAACCAGCAGTGTTTAAAATATGCATGTCTGAAACAGAACAACACAATTCTTCTTCTTTGTCTTCTTCTTCTTTGTCTTCTTCTTTGTCTTCTTCTTCTTCTCCTTTGTCTTCATCTTTGTCTTCTTCTTCTTCTACTTCTTTGTCTTCTCCTTCTTCTTTGTCTTCTTTGTCTTCTTCTCCTTTGTCTTCTTCTTTGTCTTCTTCTTCTTCTACTTCTTCTTTGTCTTCTTTGTCTTCTTCTTCTTTGTCTTCTCCTTCTTCTTTGTCTTCTTTGTCTTCTTCTCCTTTGTCTTCTTCTTTGTCTTCTTCTTCTACTTCTTCTTTGTCTTCTTCTTCTTCTACTTCTTCTTTGTCTTCTTCTTTGTCTTCTTCTTCTTCTACTTCTTCTTTGTCTTCTTTGTCTTCTTCTCCTTTGTCTTCATCTTTGTCTTCTTCTTCTTCTACTTCTTTGTCTTCTTTGTCTTCTTCTTTGTCTTCTTCTTCTTCTACTTCTTCTTTTGTCTTCTTCTTCTTTGTATTCCTCTTTGTCTTCTTCTTTGTCTTCTTCTTCTTTGTCTTCTTCTTTGTCTTCTTCTTTGTCTTCTTCTTTGTCTTCTTCTTCTTTGTCTTCTTCTTTGTCTTCTTCTTTGTCTTCTTCTTCTTTGTCTTCTTTGTCTTCTTCTTCTTCTACTTCTTCTTTGTCTTCTTCTTCTTTGTCTTCTTCTTCTTCTTCGTCACGTAGAAACACCTTCTTGGCGACATTCTGAGTCTTGACATGTACGGAGGACTGGATGTGCCCAAATTAAATAAATACACCATTCAATTACTAATTAAATGTGTAATTATTCATTAATATTTAAATTGAGTATATAAATGTTTCATGAATTAATTAAAATACCAATTAATTTTATGTAAATTATTTCACTCTCTAATTATTTCCTCGTCTAAATGTGGCATAAATAAATAAATAAATAAAAAAAATAAAAAAAGGGAATTAAATATATACATGTATCATTAATTAATTAAAATATTAATTCATTTTATGTAATAAACAAGTAATTATTTCACTATTTGATTAATAATTTCATGGTCTGCTTCATGAATTTACTTTATCTGTCAAAGCTACCCACGTACTTATTTATCTCATTTTGGCACATTTTCATCACACTTTTTCATTCATTCATTCATTCATTCATTCATTCATTCATTCATCCATCCATCTGGGAATCGTCTCCCTCTGCAGGTTCAGCGCGGTGCACGTACGCGGCGAGGAAGGCGGAGCTTCTGGGCTCCAGTCAGTTCATCTACAGCCCCGAGTCCAGCTTCCACCGGGGCCCCGTGGCCCCGTTCCTCTCGCCCGGCTCCGCCCGCCGGGACACCATGATGAGCAGGACGGCCGGCCCTCTGGGTCCAGGTAGCCTCGCCTGGCCACGCCCCCAATGCCCCCTGACCCCGCCCCCAAGGCGACTGGCCCCTCCCCCACCGGCTGACCCGGCAGACAGAAAGCATTAATACTGATTTATTTAACACAATAGCAGTAAATACTATTGAATAATATGAGTTTAACATGAAGCTTCTCGCTTATTTCTGCACTAAAAACGTATAAACTAAAAGGTTCCAGTGATTAATCACATCATGATGTTTAATCATGGACTGAAAAAAGGAAAATACTTGGACCAACTTAACTAATTGGCAACACCTAAATGAATCGACTTCAAATAATTAGTTATCTTAAGTTTGAAATTAAACCACGTTATTAAAGCAAGTTAGAAAAAAATAGATGAATTTTGGTGTTATATTCTGGTATGTCTACATCATTTATAACGTATAACATTGAAGAATACAACTGTAAAGGCTTTAATTATGCCAGTTAATATATCATTTAAGTAGAAATTCTATAGAAGCTTCAGGACTTGAGCTTTTCCCTTGTTAACCCGTGCGTCTATAAGCATTTATTATCCTGCTGAAGGGGAAACGTTTGTTGTTGCAGGCGGCAGTGTGAAGCGAAGCGACCAGCAGCGCCTCAGCAGCTCCATGTTCGACCTGTCGGCGCCTCACGGCCACAAGCAGGTGGGACGCCACTTCTTCTGGCTTTTTTTCAACCCGAAAACACTTTTGATTGGTCGGTTTCTTTGGTTTTTATTTTAAAAAATTAACTCTGAATTCCTATAATCTGCCTGGTTAAATTATTAATTTATTAATTAAATAAAACAGGAAGTCACGACAGCGGACGTGTTGTTTGGAACTTCATATTTCACATATCTGCAGTTAAGAATCAGTGGTTTATCTGTTTATTTTGTTGTTTTTAACCGGCTACGTACCGTTTAATTGTCAAGTTTCACAGTGAATATGTTTATTAAGAATAGTGACGTATGAGTAATGTGACCATGAACCTCTGTCTGTTTTTGGACCAATTCTCAGGCTAAAATATCAATATTTTACTTTTCAGTTACTATTTTTAAGATAAATTTGTGTTTTTTTCATATATAATTTGAATTTATTGCTTAAATGCTCAAGATTGTTACGTAAGAAGTTGAAATGTGGACACATGATGCAGGATTTTGTATTTTTTATTGCTAAAACATGAACGTAAATAAAACTTTCTTTCACACGTTAACACAAGGTATCGGAATCGTCGACACCAGCGCTGGTTTTACTTTGTATCACGAGAAGTTCAACGTCTTAAGTTTGACTCTTAGTTAAATAGAGGATGTGGTTTTTCAGTCGGCGTGAGAAAAACCAAACAATCCAGCTGAAGTCTGATCTTTAACTCCGTGACAAACGGCGTTAGGCGGCGTTAAAGCAACAGATCAAATAAAACACAAACGCTGCGTTCGGCAACACGGAGGACAAACAGCAATAAGTAACGACGGCGGCAATAAATCCAACTGCAAACAAGGCAAGAGTTTCCTGGATGAAATCAAAAGTGCAGCTGGAAGGAGGAAATAAAAACACCAGAGAGACGGAGCTTATTAACGTTTGTAGTTTGTTGGACGGAAACGTTGCTTTAGAACATATAAAGGATATTAGAGTGAAGCCAAACACTGAACAATTCACTGATTCACCAACAAAATGAAGCCGCAAACTGGGAATCAAGTCGTTCGGTCCAGAATGAAAGGAAGAAGTGAAAGAGGAGGGATTCAAGAAGTACATATTGAAATAATAATGATAATAATAATGAGAGGTGGGAAAAGTGCCGAGATATTGTAATTGATTACATGAAATTCTGCACATTTAAAAATCTACTTGAGTAAAAGTGAGAAAAAGTTGTTAATTTAAAGTAAAAGTTGAACAAAATGTAATCTCTACTCTTTTGATTAAAATAAAATAGTCGTAAAAATGGTTTTAAATCTATTTTTAGTCCACAAAATAACTGAGGTAATAGACGCAAACCTGAAGGTATTTTCATACTCGTGTTCAAGATGTACTTGAGTAAAAGTAAAATTACTTATTTCAAAAACTACTTCAACAAATTGCTACTCAGCTACTCAATTACAGTAAAGTGAGTAAATATAATCTTTACTTTCCACCTCTGATAATAAATCCGATGAGTTGTTTGCAACAATTTTTAAATGCGATTATTCATATTTTATTTAAAATTTCAGGTTGATTTCAAGTGATCTGGTGTCAAAGAACAATTTATAACTTTTCTAAAGTAAAAAGAAAGAAAGAAAGAAAGTTGATAACCAGGATCAGGCTGGACAAGAACAAAGATTAATGAGTCACGTTCAGGATTAAATAACAAACTAATCCAAACAGACGTGAAACAAAAGACGACGTTAGAAGAAATCGATCAATCGACTGAGTTGCAGAACAGCAGGTCCTTTCTTCTCCTTTGATCTTCTTTGTGTTAAAAATAATAAAGTGATTCTGAGCTGAGCAAATGTTAATAAAACATCCTTTTATTTTTGACTGACGTTGAGCAGGGACGTTGGAAATGTGACCAAAAAAAAAAACAAATTAACATGAAGTTTAACATGAAATCTAACCAGTGTGGTTGAATTGATAAAAATCTTTCATCATGACCTCCTGGAATGAACGACTGAATTTTAACTTTATGGGAAGCGACAGAATCAAACTTTTTCTGGAGGCTTTATCTTGCATTGTCAAATGGCGTATTTTTAAAAGTGCACCTTTTTTTTAATTTTTTGATGAAATATTTCAACATGTTCAGGGTTTGTAAAAATATCATTAATAAACATGAACACTTCCAAACTGTACTGACACATTTTTGCTCTTAAACAAAGAGAAATATCTGAAGTTATTGTCATTTATAGGTTATTATGCTCTATTTCTTTATGATGATGATGATGTGTTTGCGTTTTTGCCGCAGCGCCTCGACTCCATGTCCAGCGCCCTGAGCAGCAGCACCTCCTCCATGATGGACTCCGTCGAGAGCAGCCTGGGTAGCTAACTAACTAACTAACTAACTAACTCACTAACTAACTAACATACCGCCTCATACCGTCGCTGCATATGCTGTAATTTTTCTCTATATTTCAGTTCAGCACATAAACAGGAGCATATTTTAAGACACCTTGTGGTATTATGTAATAAAGGTGTAATATGTAATACAGTTTTAACGCATTTTGTAATAACGCCACATTTTGTAACAATCTGCCGCATTTTCTAACAAACATTGTTGCGTTTTCTAACAACGTGTTACATATTGCAACAGTTGTTACATAATGCTCTACTTATTTATTTATTTTCTTTTAAAACATTTAATAATTTGGTGCATTTTGTAATAAATCATCAAAATTGATGCCTTAATTAGAAAAGCCATCAAAACATCAGAATAACTTTAAGCTGTCCAGCTTAATTAGGAAAAAAAAAAAAAAAAGAACTAAAAAAAAACTAGTAGGATGTTTTATTGCTCGTGCGTAAATCAAAAGTAACTGTATTCATTTTAATGGAGAATTTGCAGGACATAACCACATTAAATCTGCATTATTTTATGTAATTGTTATAGACGATACAAAGTATAAGAACACAAAAACAAACACTTATTACATTATTACATGTTGCACCACTGTTACATAATGTTGCAATATGTAACAAGTTATTCCAGAATGTAGCAAAGTTTATCACATGTATCAAATTGAATTGCATTATTACGTATTGCACCATTTTTTCCATAATGCGAAGTTGTGTTGACTCAATGTTCAGGTTGGTTTTAGATGAAATAGAAGGAGAACTTTATTGAGAAACTAAAATCAAAATGTTATTTCCTGAACTTCACGTTAAATCCTCACGCTGCAGATTCCATCACGTTGTCCGGAGACGAGCGCGACCTGGGGAAAGTGTGCGTGAGGCTGAGCTACCAGGAGGCTCTGGAGCAGGTGTGGATCACCCTGGTGGGGGTAAGGTTACACCCAGAGCCCCCGAAGGGGGGGGGGGGACACACAAACAGCTGCATTGTTCTTTCTCTCTCAGCTTTTTCCCCTAAATGGAGCCTCTGTGAAGGAATAACACTCAGTGTGTTTCAGCTCCTCTCAATGCTCCTGCAGGAAAAAACCTTGTTTTAAAAAGATGGTTTGAACACAAAGTGGATCGTTTGTTTGTGGGAAAAGAAATTATTTTAATATGAATTAATTACAACGCAGAGCATTTGGACGATAGAAAAGAATAACAACCCTGTTTGCTGAACAGCTTCTTTAATGTCTCGTTTCATCTCAGTGCTCAGACCTCCACCTTCCCGTTGACGTGACGGAGCAGCAGAGGATCGGCTTCAAAGCCGTCCTCACCGTCCCTAAAGCCGTCCACTTCAAGAGCACCGTCAGGCCGTACAGCCAGGTACCGAGCTCCGCCCGCCGGCCTGACGGAGGACGAAACCAGCCCACACACCCTCTTCTTACTTATCTATTTAAATGCATTCAAAGCACAATATTGTCATTTAGTGAAGCTTTAAAGGTTAAAACCTACATATAATTAGAATCACTGGTTTGGTCAGAGCGCTCCATGTTTGCAAGTAAAAAAAAAACAACAACATACATTTAAGGTAAATTAATGACCTGAAGTTGTAAATATGAGCATGTTTGATTATCTTGCTCTGATTTTTTTTTTTTTTTACCTGCTTTAACTGATAGTTTGGTGGAATCAGCTCCAGCAGCCTGGGTTGAATGAAACAGTATCAAGGATTCTGATAATTCAGAACTATTAGATATGTAGTGCTGAATAGACAAAACTGTTTATATGAAATAAACCTCATACACATGAGAAAGAGGTTTGATTTTGCTTTGCAGTAGGAAACCATACGTCACGTTCCTCGTTCGCCAAATCATTAGACGTTATAATACTATTTATTATTTATCATTATCTCCTCTATGCTGATGACATGCAGATATATTGTCTGATAAACGTGATCGAAACCAGTTTAGTGTTCCACTAATAATGACTGTCAATGAGCTCAGACTAAAGTGAAGCGTGGAGTTCCACAGGGGTCTGTATTAGGACCTATACTTTTCACATTATACATGCTCCTTGTTGGAATATTATCAGGACACACTCCGTTGAGCTCTACTGTTATGCAGATGATACACAAATCTGTATATACTCGAGGCATTTGGCCTGATTGAGCTGTAATTTTGTATTTTTTGTATTTTTTTTTAATTACATCGATTTGTGCGTTCAGGACGTGTCCTTCATGGAGACCTTCGTGTTCGCGCTGCGCCTCCAGCAGCTGCGCTGCAGCGCTCTGGTGCTGCGGCTGCAGACGCACCAGCCCAAGAGGCGCACGGCGGCGGAGTGCGTCCTGTCGCTGCGGAGCCTCGACCCCTGGGAGGCGGAGCACTGGCTCGACCTCTGCCCTCCATCCAAGTCCTCGGTGAGACTCACATCTGGCACAAACAAGTCAAATTGAAGTAGTAGAAGACCACACACACACTCTAGATAGAGCTGCTCAGGCTGGTTTAATCTAGAAAATCATGTTACTGTCTAGATAGAGCTGCTCAGGCTGGCTTAATCTAGAAAATCATGTTACTGTCTAGATGGAGCTGCTCAGGCTGGTTTAATCTAGAAAACCATGTTACTGCCTAGATAGAGCTGCTCAGGCTGGTTTAATCTAGAAAATCATGTTACTGTCTAGATAGAGCTGCTCAGGCTGGTTTAATCTAGGAAATCATGTTACTGTCTAGATAGAGCTGCTCAGGTTGGTTTAATCTAGAAAATCATGTTACTGTCTAGATAGTGCTGCTCAGGTTGGTTTAATCTAGAAAATCATGTTACTGTCTAGATAGAGCTGCTCAGGCTGGTTTAATCTAGAAAATCATGTTACTGTCTAGATAGAGCTGCTCAGGCTGGTTTAATCTAGAAAATCATGTTACTGTCTAGATAGAGCTGCTCAGGCTAGAAAAGCATTATACTGTCTAGTGAGAGCAACTCAGGCTGGTTTAATCTAGAAAATCATGTTACTGTCTAGAATCACTGTGTTGTATTTGGTGTTATATAAATAATAAGAGAAAAAAAAGAAGTAGTAGAAGAAGAAAAAGGCAGTTAAGGTAGAAAAAAGTACAAATAAACGTCTGTGTGGGAAATAATCTCGGAGTACTTATTGTCCGCCACCTCCTGCGTTTGGCCGCGGCCTGTTATCAGGCCCTTGTGTGAATCAAGACAACGCACAGCGTGTCTGCGTGAAGCGTCGCCGCCTTGCTCACACGCACAGAGCAGGACGACGGTCAACAAAAGAACTCGGTCGTTGCGTAACGACGTGGAATAAAGCGCGGGTCCATTTATGAAGAAGATTGGGAAAAAATGTGTTTGGTGCCGAAGTGCGACATCCTGAAAAGTAGGTCAAACCTCAAAACCATTTCTCCAGCAGAGAGCGGCTTTGCCGATAAGTGGAAGTGTGTCTGGCCCGCTGACGGTAAAATGTTTCAGTACTTAGCGGGTCAGAGTGGGAGTCGTCAGAGTGGGAGTCGTTAGAGTCGTTAGAGTCGTTAGAGTCGTCGTCGTCGTTTCTGATTCCTCAGCAGCCGAAACACAAAAGAGCCCAAATGGTCCAAATCACTGTCGCGAAAAGCTCTTAAGGTCCTGGATGGTTTAACCTGTGTGTGTGTGTGTGTGTGTGTGTGTGTGTGTGTGTGTGTGTGTGTGTGTGTGTGTGTGTGTGTGTGTGTGTCAAGCCTCTCAGCAGCTGTTTAAAGGGGAACAATGTGTTTCTGAATCCCAACAGCAGGAGAGAAACTCTGTTTTTCTCGTCCGTCTGAAAACCTTCAAACTTGTGTCATCGGTTAAGGGTTATTGTTGTTGTTGTTGTTGTTGTTATTGTTGTTTTTCTGCTCTGCCGAGGTGAAAACTGTTCGTTCGATGCCGGACTCTGACCGTTCTTTGTCCACGTTGCGTGAATCTTTTGCAGTTTGGAGAATTTTGCTTTTGGAAATGATGTCTCTATCTGTGATTCAAGTATATTTATCAGATTCTATCAAACAACAGAAGGTTTATTAGCGAGTCTGTTCAGTCTTTGATTGACTTTTTCAAGTATATTTGCATAAATTCCCCCTATAAGGTTAAAGCTCCAAATGTAGAAACAAAACTCTGTCCGATAAGCGGAAGATTTATTTGAGCGTCGCCGCTTTAACATTCTCCTTCACTTTATTTGATTATGTAACTGCAAATAGATTTCTTTTTGACCACATGGTGACCTGCAGTAGTTTTTGTTCTTGCTTTGATTTGAGATTTCCGACTTATTTAAAAAAAATTCTAATTATTCAGAGCAAACATCATGACTCGGAATTCCAATGTTGATTTAAAAAAAAAAAACATTTTTAAATCTGCGTCTTGCTAATCCTCTGCAAAACATTGAATTCTAAATCATTCAGACGTCATTTCATGGAGTCTCTAAAGCAGAATTTTGTGACGTTTGATCATTCTATTGCCAATATCTAACGGAGCATCTTCCTCCAGGTGTGTCACTCTGAGCTGCACCTCTCCACCTGCTTCCAGCCGGTCAGCGGACGCATCCAGCTGCAGGTCCTCGCCGCCCACAACCTCCCCGCCTCCTCCTCGCCGCTCACCCAAGGTCAGTCCGCGCTTCTTTCTCCAGAGAAAATGGCGGCCGCCCGTCGCTCACTCGCCCTCCTCTCCCGTCTCCCCCCGAAGCGTTCTTCGTCAAGGTGGAGATGCTCCAGCCGGGGCGGGCGGTGCTGAAGAAGAAGACCCGGGCGCTGAAGGCCTCGGCGGGGCAGTGTCAGTGGGCGGAGACTCTCCACTTCCTCCTGGAGCCCTTAGACCACGCCTGCTCCCTGCTGGTCAAGCTCTACAGCCGCAGCTCCGTCAGGCAGAAGCGCTGTCTCGGACAGGTGGGGGCATTTTTAATTTTTTAATTTTTAATTTTTAATTTTCAATTTTCAATTTTCAATTTTCAGTTTTCAATTTTCAATTTTCAATTTTTTATTTTTTATTTTTTATTTTCAATGTTTAATTTTTAATTTTAAATTTTTTATGTTTAATTTTACTTTTTTTTTTTTTTTTTTACATTTTTTACACTTTTAAATGTTTCAATGTTTAATGTTTTAATTTTTAAAATTGTATAATTTTAAATTTAAAATTTTCAAATGTCAATTTTTAATTTTTAATTTTTAATTCTAAATTTTTTATTTTACATTTTTACATTTTTAAATGCTTTAATGTTTTAATTTTTAAAATTGTAAAATTTTTTATTTTTAATTTCTAATTTTTAATCTTTAATTTAAATTTCTTAAATTTAAAAATTTAAAACTTTTATTTTAAATTCTAAATTCTACATTCTACATTTTTTATTTTTTATTTTTAAACTTTAATTTAAATGTTTTCATTTTTTCAAAAACTTTTTTCATTTTTTATTTTTATTTTAAATTCTAAATTCTAAACTCCTCCTCCTCCTCCTCCTCCTCCTCCTCCTCCTCCTCCTCCTCCTCCTCCTCCTCCCCCTTCTCCCCTCTCCCTCCCCCCCCCCCCCCCCTCCTCCTCCTCCTCCTCCTCCTCCAGGTCCAGCTGGGGTTGGACAGCCCCGTCCCGGACGCGGTGGCGCAGTGGAAAGACGCCATGTCTCACCCGGAGAAGGTGGTGTCGTCGTGGCACCGGCTGAGCTCCTCCTCCTCCTCCTGAAGAGTTTTCAAAGCGACGATTCCCCAGTGAGTGCAGATCAGCGAGAAACCGGGATTTTTTTTTTTAAACAAAGAATCGCTGCTGGAAAAGCAAGTCACAGTTTAAAGACGTGTTTTCACCGGATATATCGATGTTTTATCCAAGTCTCACATGTTTCCTCCTCTGGAGTGGAAACTTCATCACAGTTTCAGGTGGAAAGGCAGAAAAAAGAGGGTTTTAGAACACTTTTGCATTTTTTAGAAATGTATATATATATATATATAATAGAAGAGATAGTTTCTACTACATAGCTAACATACATTAGTTGACTAGACAAGTCCTACGTTGTAAATGTAAGTTAAATCCTTTACTGAAGTACAAATAAGTGAGCATCAGTCTCCTGGGAGAAAATGTTTAAACTGTTTTATTTCAGCCACCAGCCGGTTTGTGACGGAGGCTGAACATATAAACCTATTCAAGGACATTGCAAATATTTAGAAACGGCGGGAAAACACGCGCGTAAAAGTTCTTATTTGAGAAGAAGAAGGAAACGTGAGAACAGTACGTGTTTTTAGAGGCCGACGCTGTAAATAGGCCCTTTATTCTTCTTTTATTTTGCACTAATTCACATCGATAGGACGTCGCGTCACTGGGCGGTCCAGCGCTAAATGTACTTTTAGGGATTTATTTATCTGTGATTATCCTGGCGGCATGGAACAAAAACATATAAGGTACTTTTTTAGGGTTTTCTTGCGATCTGCTTTTTTTTTTTAATGTCAAAATAAAGGAAATAACAAAGCTTATCCTTTAGCTCCCCAATAATATAGATGGAAAATATCCTCTACCTTTAATGTCAAGTGATTGGACAATAATGTACTGAAGCATTGAGACACTTTCCTCCTTTTCAAATGCAAAATGCAAAATATTCATTTCCCAGTTAACACATTTTGTAGACACAGAGGAGTCGACTTTATCTTGTGTCTGATTACATCGACTAGACAAACAATAATCAGCTCATTACTGGTTGTAAAAGAATAAGAAATAAAATACAGGAAATCACTCAGCTTTTTTCTTTTATTACCCCCTTCAGTTGCATAATCGACTTTCCTCCGACGTCGCGTCACCGGATGAGGAAAACCGCAAATGTCGGGGAACTCTGATCAAAAAGCACTTTATTTACACGTTTCTCTTTTTCAAAATATGTCATGTTGGTGAACGTTAATAAAAGGTGATATTTGATAATGTCATGTGTTTTTATTGAGTAAAGTGAGAAGGTTGTAGTTTGGCTTAATGTCCGAGTTTAGGAAATAATAAGAATAGATTATTTAATAATACATGAGAAATGAAGGACGTCCTCGTTATATAAAGTGTCTCACTGCTGGATTATGGAAGGAAAACATGTCTTACTGGGACGAGCGTTATTACACAATCTGCAGCCGTCGTAAAATAAGTCAACAGACATAAACCACTGAGTCGCCTTGTCACTTTTTATTGAAGAAGCCGTGAATGAGAAAAGCTCAAAGCAAACAAGAGTTTCACCTCCTCGCGTCGTCACGCCGCTGCTGCTGCACATCAGAACATCCAAACTGAAGGTTGTGCTTCCAAGACCTGAAAGTTTAGTGTTTTTATTTGCAAAAAAAAAAAAAAAAAAAGCACATTTTGTTGTTTTTTTTATTGCTTTTTTGTTTCGTCAAATCGTGGCGAGAGTTAACTTCATGGAAATCCTGTTCAGTCTCATAAAGCAGGACACTGACCAGCAACGTGTTCTGTGTAACCAGCTGTGGACACACACACACACACACACACTCAGTGGACAATAAGTGTGTGTATGTGTGTGTGTGTGGTGACCAGGACAACCGGGAGTCACAGCCCTTCACATCCCGCTGCACCAGAACACCCTTATTATTATTCTTTTTTATTTCCCCCTCCTACAAATAATATTTGATTTTTTTAATAATCGTCACACAGAATCTTAAAAAACTGTGACTTTAATGTCTCCGTTTTTTTATCTGAAGATTATTGGAGAGGCGCTGCTGTTTTTCTTTTTCCCTCGTTCCCTTTGTGTTTACTCAGCAGATTCTTTGGGATGATGGCTAATCCACATTCCAGGGTTTTTTCTTTTCCCTCCACGGCGTGCCTGTGTGTGCAGGTCTGCTCACCTGGGAGACGCAGTGCAGAACTCACTGGGTTCCTGCGGCAATAATTAATTTTTATTTTAAAACTGGAGAAGAAAAAACAAAAAAACCTACCATGAGAATCGTTTTCTACCATTTCTGCACATTCCTGGTTCAGGTACATTAGTTACTCCTGTTAAAACAATGGATTCCACAGTTTGCAAATCAGTGACATTTATCCAAAAATTGCAGAATCTTAATTCCCCCCCCCCCCTATTTTACAAGGTTATTTCATTAACGCTATGGCCACATGTTGTCGGGGCACCACCGGATGCTCATGAAATATAGGAGGAAAAAAAAAAACACGGACTGGAAGCTTATACCATGTTTACATGTTCCCAGGTTTTTACAAAAAGAGATATTTCTCCTCTGCGTTTTAAAAAAAAAAAGTCTTCATAGACATGGACCGCAAGCCTGTAGGGGGCAGTGTAACGAGAAGCATTAAGCCATGATAGCCATTCAGAATCCTGGGAAAAGTACGAGGTCACAGTAAATCTCCTTTTTTGATAACAAAAACGGAAACACTGAGTTTTTCTAAAATCTCCTCTGTGTTTCAGAAATTTGCGAAACACTCGTAGCTACGTTTGTGTGTAAATGCAAGGCCCAGATGCTGATTTGGAACATCTGTGTCTTCATTTGCATCTAAAGGAGGGTGTGTGGAGATTTACAGGTTTTTTTTCTGCGGGATTCTAATTGGCTATCATGGCTTCATGCTTGTTGTCACACTGCCCCCTACAGGTCTGGCATGCTCATAGCAGCTCTGAACCAAGTGTAAATTACGATTTTTTTTTGTAAACATCGAAGGGAAAATATCTATTTTTGTAAATACCTGGGTACATGGAAACGTGGATTTAATCCACAATGCTGATGATTATTTTCATTTAATTCATTTCAGTCATTTCATCCTGTCGTGACTCTATTGCCACCTAGTGCACAAAAGCGCCATTACGCTAATTTTGACATCTTGCACCTTTAAAACACAATTAAAGATTCAAATAAAATGTTTAAAAAATCATCTATATCTGTCAAGCAGGTTCATTGTGAATGTTGGAACGGCCGCCTCCCTTTCTCTGGTGTGTGTGTGTTTTTTTTTTTCTTTCTGTGAAAACCAACCAACCAGGAAACGTCGCCGCAACAAAGACTTTCCCTCGTTCGCCGGATCTTTTCAGGAACCGGACTGGAATCCAGCTGTGCTCCTCATTGGTCACAGCTGCTGCGGGTCTGCGGGCTTTTCACTAAACCTCCAGTATGTGAGGAGGATGTTTCCCACACTGTCATTTCCAGGATGTGAATTCTTTGCACGCTTAAGCTGAAGGAGGTAAGACCTGCTTTGAAATAAAAAAAGTAAAAACCCTGATGGCTTGAAGGAGTGAGAGCGCCCTCGTGTGGCGCTGAGCTGCAACTGCACTGCTGGAGTGAGTCAGTAGTGTGTGTGTGTGTGTGAGAGGGTGTGTGTGACTCATTCACCCTGTTAAACACCTGAGCAGGCAGGAACAGGCCAGAGCTCAGATCCACCGAGGAGCATGGAGACAGAAAGGCAAGGCGCCGTCCTACGGGAGGGTTTCCTGGTGAAGAGGGTGAGACTCGGCGGCGGCGTCGTTATTGACGATATCGTCGTGTCTCGTTTTAGTAACCTTGAACCTCCCGCCCCCCCTCCCCCGACAGGGTCACGTCGTGCCCAACTGGAAGGCGCGCTGGTTCGTGATGCTGCCGGACAAGCTGCTCTACTTCAAGTACGAAGGAGGCAAGAGGGACTCGTCTCAGCGAGGACAAGTCCCGCTGGAGGACTGCGAGGTCACCTGTCCCTACCTGGAGTACGAGAACCGACCGGTGAGTCGACGGTTCAGCCACACTGGGGAAGAAGTGTAAGAGGAACCGAGAACCCGTTATAATGTGAAGCCGCGTAAACGTCGAGGAACTTTATTTCTGGAAATAAAACAAGTTATAGCTTCAGCAAGAACTTTATTTTCACTTCTACTTCCTTAAAGGTCACTATTTCCTAAACTCCTGTTTATGTGAGGGCGACTCAATCTTCCACGTAATTCCAACTAACAGGATTTTAGATTTTTTTTTGTTACAAGTTCATGGATCTGCTTAAGATAAATAAATTGTAGAGCTATATATTATGTTCTACTTATATTATAATTATAATATCGTCTAGATTATAGATCTTCGTGTAAAAGGAACTTAGAACATGTTATACTGTAAAGCCGCGTAAACGTCGAGGAACTTTTCAACTAATCGTGAGCTTCTATTTCTGGAAATAAAACAAGTTATAGCTGCAGCATGAGCTTTATTTTCACTTCTACTTCCTTAAAGGTCACTATTTTCCTAAACTCCTGTTTACGTGAGGGCAACTCAATCTTCCACATAATTCCAACTAACATTTTTGATTTTTTTTTTGTCATAAGTTCGTGGATCTGTTTAAGATCAATAGATTGTAGAGCTATATATTACATTCTACTTATATTATAATCATACTATCATCTAGATTATAGATCTTCGCCTATAAAACGCAAGAATACCAACCTAAAGGATGGAAATTATTAAATAAAATACAGAATTACTTTTCCAAATGACTAATTTCTGTTTTCTTACAATAACTATTATAGTAACTCTATTATTTATTTTAAGAAGTCATCCAATTGACAAGAAACGCTTTCGATAAAAATAGAAGACGATCAAAAAGAGCCTTTTATACTTCCAGTATTTTTAACAAGTTACATGTATTTAGAGAATTTGATCAATGAAGTATGTGGAAGTTGTGACCTTTCAGTCCCACGTGAACATGGTTTGTTGTCCTGAAAGTTGGTGTTGAAGCTCCGGACCAGGACCGGTGTGGATCACTTCCTGGAGGCCTGTTCCCGGGAGGCGAGGGACGAGTGGGCGGAGCAAATCACCGCCGCCGTCAACAAGCTGCAGGCGGAGGGCGGCGAGGCGGCGGCGGGCCGGCGGGACCCGTCCGGACCTCACCTCCAGGACGTCAATTTAAGGTTGAACGGAACAAAACGACACAAAAAGCGTCGACCGGCTGCGTCTGAAATGTGATTTAACGACGAGATTCTCTGTGTGGCAGCAAAGTGCTGGAGTCCATGTACGACGTGCACAACGGCATCAACATGAACCAGCATGTGGAGCAAGGAAGCACCTACAGCAACTGCTTCTCCGGTCAGACGCTCACAGTAACTGTAACATCAGTAACAGTCTCACAGTAACAGTCACACAGTAACAGTCACACACAGCAACAGTCTCACAGTAACAGTCACACAGTAACAGTCTCACAGTAACAGTCTCTCACAGTAACAGTCTCACACAGTAACAGTCTCACAGTAACAGTCACACAGTAACAGTCTCACAGTAACAGCCACACACAGTAACAGTCACACAGTAACAGTCTCACACAGTAACAGTCTCACAGTAACAGTCTCACAGTAACAGCCACACACAGTAACAGTCACACAGTAACAGTCTCACACAGTAACAGTCACACAGTAACAGTCTCACAGTAACAGTCTCTCACAGTAACAGTCTCACACACTAACAGTCTCACAGTAACAGTCACACAGTAACAGTCTCACAGTAACAGCCACACACAGTAACAGTCACACAGTAACAGTCTCACACAGTAACAGTCTCACAGTAACAGTCTCACAGTAACAGCCACACACAGTAACAGTCACACAGTAACAGTCACACAGTAACAGTCTCACAGTAACAGCCACACACAGTAACAGTCACACAGTAACAGTCTCACACAGTAACAGTCTCACAGTAACAGTCTCACAGTAACAGCCACACACAGTAACAGTCACACAGTAACAGTCTCACACAGTAACAGTCACACAGTAACAGTCTCACAGTAACAGTCTCTCACAGTAACAGTCTCACACAGTAACAGTCTCACAGTAACAGTCACACAGTAACAGTCTCACAGTAACAGCCACACACAGTAACAGTCACACAGTAACAGTCTCACACAGTAACAGTCTCACAGTAACAGTCTCACAGTAACAGCCACACACAGTAACAGTCACACAGTAACAGTCTCACACAGTAACAGTCTCACAGTAACAGTCTCACAGTAACAGTCACACACAGTAACAGTCTCACAGTAACAGTCACACACAGTAACAGTCTCACAGTAACAGTCACACACAGTAACAGTCTCACAGTAACAGTCTCTCACAGTAACAGTCTCACACAGTAACAGTCTCACAGTAACAGTCACACAGTAAGTCTGTTACCACCATCAACTACCAACAGCTACCACAACAACTTCCAACTACAACCATCAACTACCAACAACCATCACAACTTCCAATGACCTGTGTGTGTGTGTGTGTGTGTGTGTGTGTGTGTGTGTGTGTGTGTGTGTGTGTGTGTGTGTGTGTGTGTGTGTGCAGGCTCTGCGGTGGTGGACTGGCTGGTGTTCGTGCAGCTGGCTCTGAGCCGGGTGGACGCCGTCACTCTGGCCTCGGCGCTGCTGGACGAGGGTTTCCTGCGGACGGTGGGCGTGAAGAGCGTGGAGGCCCTGCGCACCGGCGGCGAGCAGTTCATGGACGACTCCACGGCGCTGTACGGCTTCGTACGTGCCGCCGCCGCCGAACAACATCAACGCGTCGCGCGCGGTGTTTTTTTAAAAGCGCATTTACCGAGCGGGTGTTTTGGTGGCAGTCGGACAGCTTGAAGAAGAGAGGCCTGGTGAGAGCCGAGACGTCGCTGTCCGCCGTGGAGCTCAGCGGGGAAGTCGTGAAGAGAGGCTTTCTGCTCAAACAGGTTAGAACACAACGTGGCGGCTTTACCAAGTTTCTCACCCGCGTGAATGGGTGAGTGCGTTTAAAATTATAGTTTTGTTTGTGTTCCCGCAGGGTCACAGGAGGAAGAACTGGAAGGTTCGACTGTTTGTGCTGCGCTCAGAGCCGGCCTTCCTCCACTACTACGACCCCACCAGGGTGAGCCGACAGGAAGTGAACTCTGGTCGGACAGGAAGTGAACCCTGGTCGGACAGGAAGTGAACCCTGGTAGAACAGGAAGTTTACTTCAGGAAGTGAACTCTGGTCGGACAGGAAGTGAACTCTGGTCGGACAGGAAGTGAACTCTGGTAGAACAGGAAGTGAACCCTGGTAGAACAGGAAGTGAACCCTGTTCGACCAGGAAGTGAACTCTGGTCAGACAGGAAGTGAACCCTGGTCGAACAGGAAGTGAACTCTGGTCGAACAGGAAGTGAACCATTGTCGAACAGGAAGTTAACCCTGGTCGGACAGGAAGTAAACTCTGGTCGAACCGGAAGTGAACCCTGGTAGAACAGGAAGTGAACCCTGGTCGAACAGGAAGTGAACCCTGGTCGAACAGGAAGTGAACTCTGGTCTGACAGGAAGTGAACTCTGGTCGGACAGGAAGTGAACTCTGGTCTGACAGGAAGTGAACCCTGGTCGAACAGGAAGTGAACTCTGGTAGAACAGGAAGTGAACCCTGGTAGAACAGGAAGTTTACTTCAGGAAGTGAACTCTGGTCGAACAGGAAGTGAACTCTGGTTGTACAGGAAGGGAACTCTGGTCGAACAGGAAGTGAACTCTGGTCGGACAGGAAGGGAACTCTGGTCGAACAGGAAGTGAACCCTGGTAGAACAGGAAGTGAACCCTGGTCGGACAGGAAGTGAACTCTGGTCGGACAGGAAGTGAACCCTGGTAGAACAGGAAGTGAACTCTGGTCGAGCAGGAAGTGAACTCTGGTCGAACAGGAAGTGAACCCTGGTCGAACCGGAAGTGAACCCTGGTAGAACAGGAAGTGAACTCTGGTCGAACAGGAAGTGAACTCTGGTCGGACAGGAAGTGAACTCTGGTCGGACAGGAAGTGAACTCTGGTCGGACAGGAACTGAACTCTGGTCGGACAGGAAGTGAACTCTCAGTGTTTCTCCCTCACGTCTGATCTCTTGTCACGTCTCAGGATGACATCAGTCCGGCCGGTGGTTTCTCCCTGCGGGGCTGCCTCGTGTCGTCCCTCAACGACAACGGAGTTCCCCTGGGTGAGTTACGGAAATATGAATTTGAAGGAAAATCTAAAGGCCTAAAACGCCTAAAAAACTACTAAGTTGTCCCGTTGAACTGGGCTTGTATTTCTCTCCGGCGATAAAACGAGAGTGACAACCCGTGGTCTTTGGTCGCAGGCGTAAAGGGAAACATTCAAGGGAACCTGTTCAAGATCATCACCCAGTCCGACACGCACTACTTCATCCAGGCGCCGACTCAGCAGGAGAAGCTGGACTGGATCGGCGCCCTCAGAGAGCAGACGTGACGCCGCGCAGTGGAGGTAAAACTTCACTTCCATCACGCCTCGGCTCTCCGACCACCACGACTCGGGTTACTCATTCTGTGAATGTGTCCATCATTTCATGTTCCCTCCTCCATGTTGACGAGTTTTGGTTTTGCAGCAACTTCCCCCCCCCCCCCCCCCCTCGTATTTCAGTGTAATTTATAAACTCCACGTGTTTTAAAGACATTTTTCAGTCGGTATTCTTGACAGCTGTTTATTCTGGTCCAAGGAAATGTATTAAATGAATCAAGTATTTACGATCGTTGTCGTCTAAAAATCAAATATTGTATTCTATTACCACACTGATACTTGTATACTTTTTTTCCATTTTTAATCTGCAAGTTTGTATCTAAAAGAAATTTTCCTGAACCCAGCGAGTTATCTGGTCTGTCTTCTTCTCATAGATATAAGGTACGAATTTCCGCTGAAGCAGTTCCTCAAATCCATCTTTGTGATGCTTTAAATACATGGAATTGGACAATTGAATAAATAAATAAACAAATAAATAAATAAATAAAATAATTACAAAATGTAATAAATAAATAAGCACAAATAATTAATTTCTTTTAATAAATAATAAAAAATTTAAAAATAATTACAAAAATGTAATTAAGACATAAACAAACACAAATAATTACAAAGATTTAATAAATAAAAATAAGAATGACAAAATTTAATTAATAAATAAATACATTTTAATAAATAATTAAAAAAATTACATAAATGGAATAAATAAATAAATAAACCCAAATAATTACAAGATAATTAAGATTTAATAAATAATAAATAAATAAAAATAATAATGACACAAATTTTATAATTAAATAAATTAAATCTTGTGAATTTAAAATAATGAGAATTTCTGGTTATTCTAGTTTTCACAAAAGAAAATATATTAAAAAATAATAATAATAATTTAATCTGTTTGGTTGTTGTTTTTTCCTGCAGCTTCTCGTAGAACTTGACCTGTGTGACGTCAATGTTGAAGACTTTTTGTTGAAGAATTTCTCTCCCGACTGGAAACCGTTTCCAGCTGCCAAAACGTCAAAATCACTGGCAAGTTGAGTCACGACACCGACAAGCCTTCAAGCATCTCGCTGGATCCGAACCACTGTGATTAAATTTGAAAAGCAGTTTTATGTGAGCAACAGGCCCCATTCTGGGAACCTCGTACAAGTAGGGGCATTAAACTAGAGCTCAGCCCGGGATCTGGATCCACCCCCCCCCCCCCCCCCACCCCCCACTCCCACCCCCTCCAGCTCTCAGTCAGACACTCCCACTCAGCAAACGGAGCCTCGCCCTGGTCCCAGTGACTCAGGTCTGATCACCGGTGACGCCGTCGCCCTTGAGTGGCGCAAGACGTGACGCTCCGGAGTGACTCCAGTCTGAACGCAGCCACAAGTAACAACACATGTGGTTTTATTGCAGTGAAGCAAAGTCGGTATGAAACATTCGCATGGAAAGTGCTGCTGGTAAATGATAATAAGAACACAGGAAGAAAAAAAAATAAAAGACATTTTCCCGCTCCGAGGTAAAAAAAAATCTGGACGTCGAAAGCGAGAGAAATGAAACTAGCATGCGCTCATATGGGCCAACGGAAGGTGTTGCACAACATCCTGCCTGTTAGTCAGGCCGGGACACAGTCGTCGTCATGCAGGACGCTCGTAAACGTCTGAACTCATCTTGAGAAGCGACACAGAAAACAAACCCCATCAGACTGTTGGAAACTCCATTTTAAAAAAAAATCACATTCCTCATTTGATTGGAGACGTTAGCGACTGTTACATTCAGCCGGTTAGCTTCAAGTCGGGTAATCTTAATGAAGGCACGTCGTCTAAACAGGGTGGGGGAGGGGGGGATGGAAACACAACATCCCAAACCAAAGGTTTGTTTAAATCACTGGAGGAAAAAAATTGGGCCTATCCTAACCCTACGTTCTGTCCCACTGTCCCACGTCCTCCCTACCGCGCGGCGCTAGGCCACCTTGGTGAGCTGCAGGTCGCCGAAGACCCGTAAGGCGGTGAGGGAGGCGAGGCGGGGGAGGCGGTGGCTGAAGCCACACAGCGGCTGTCCGTCCACCAGGATGCGGAACTGCTGGTGTTCGCAGACGATCTCCATCTGGGAGGCGGAGGAGAGAGAGAGAGAGAGAGAGAGAGAGAGAGAGAGAGAGAGAGAGAGAGAGAGAGAGAGAGAGTCCAAATCAGCTTTTATCCACACAGGAAACACTTTATAGCAGCTGGGAGCGGAAAACACGTCCTGTTTCTCTCTGAAATTCTTTCTGAATGAAACAAAAACAAACAAAAACAGGGAAAAATGCTTTAAATACATAGAATTGGACAATTGAATAAATAAACAAACAAATAAATATATAAATATATAAAAGAAAACACACTTTATAGCAGCTGGGAGCGGAAAACACGTCCTGTTTCTCTCTGTAGATTCATTCATTCTAGTCCGGACCAAAATAATCACAGCAATTATAACATAAGCAAAAACAAAAGGACACAAAACAACGAAAGAAAAAAAAAAAAAAGAAAGAAAAGAGAAGAACAGAATGAAACAAAAACAGGAAGGAAAAAAATGCTTTAAATACATAGAATTGGACAATTGAATAAATAAATAAATAAATAAATAAATAAATAAATAAATAAATAAATAAATAAATAAATAAATAAATAAATAAATAAATAAATAAAAGAAAACACACATTATAGCAGCTTGGAATGGAAAACACGTCCTGTTTCTCTCTACAGATTCATTAATTCTCGTCCGGACCAAAATAATCACAACAATTATAACAAAAGTAAAAACAAAAGGACACAAAACAAAGAAAGAAAAAAAAAAAGAAAGAAAAGAGAAAAACAGAACAAAACAAAACAAAAACAAACAAAAACAGGAAGAAAAAAAATGCTTTAAATACATTGAATTACACAATTGAATAAACAAACAAACAAACAAACAAACAAATATATAAATAAATAAATAAATAAAGAAAGAAAGAAAGAAAGAAAAGAAAACACACATTATAGCAGCTTGGAATGGAAAAGACGTCCTGTTTCTCTCTATAGATTCATTAATTCTAGTCCGGACCAAAATAATCACAACAATTATAACAAAAGGACACAAAACAAAGAAAGAAAGAAAAAAAGAAAGAAAGAAAAGAGAAAAATAGAACGAAACAAAAAAAACAAAAACAAACAAAAACAGGAAGAAAAAAATGCTTTAAATACATAGAATTGGACAATTGAATAAATAAATAAATAAATAAATAAATAAATAAATGAATGAATGAATGAATGAATGAATGAATGAATGAATGAATGAATGAATGAATGAATGAATAAAAGAAAACACACATTATAGCAGCTTGGAATGGAAAACACGTCCTGTTTCTCTCTACAGATTCATTAATTCTCGTCCGGACCAAAATAATCACAACAATTATAACAAAAGGACACAAAACAAAGAAAGAAAGAAAAAAAGAAAGAAAGAAAAGAGAAAAATAGAACGAAACAAAAAAAACAAAAACAGGAAGAGAAAAAATGCTTTAAATACATAGAATTGGACAATTGAATAAATAAACAAACAAACAACTAAATATATAAATCAATAAAAGAAAATACACATTATAGCAGCTTGGAATGGAAAAGACGTCCTGTTTCTCTCTACAGATTCATTAATTCTCGTCCGGACGATACGAACACATTCGAAATTGTACATTTGTATTTTTATTTAAATACAACCTGGAAGGGAAAACTTGACTTTTACTCCTTTAATGTTCTTTATCTTTATTTTTTTGCTGGAATATATTAAAATGATCTCACAATTTATAATCAAAGTACTTTATTATTCTTTCTCTGGTATTTTTAGACGCCCACTCACTAGTTTTTAATAATATTATCATTTAAAACTACGTATATATCATTTTTCTCAGTTCTTTGATTTGATTTAAAGTTTTATTTCGAACATGGAAAAAACAAACAAAACCAGAACATCTAATTACATAAACAATATAAATGTATGTCATTTCTACTCACCACTATTTATAAATAACTGTGATTTCTTTTGGAAAATCCCATTTCCCAGTGGGGGAAAAAAACGCATTTGAAAGTTGGGAATTTCCCACTGAGAAACTGGGAATTAATGTCAAACTAAAGACAAGCAGGTGTGATGTTCCTCAACACTGCGGCAGCGGTTTTGGTGACAGTTAACAGACGTAATGTACATCCCATAATGTTTATAGCGATCCGCGTCAAGTCTGGCTTTGATTTTTCATCATCAGAATTAAATTAAAATGAATTAACCTGGAGATCAAACTGACGTTCTGAAGGATCATTTCACACTTTCTGAGTTTCACAGTTGAGAAGAGTTGGAGGAGAAGCATTTAAACATTTTTAACATGTTTGCGGCGGATATTTAAATCCCTGAAAATGTCTTTGAGACTGAGACTTTAAGAGAAAACAATTTTTGAAGAACATTTCTTGTTTGCAGGATTTTTTTAAAAAGTCACGAGGTCCTGCAATGAAGCAAATGTTATTTGAATTTTGAACCGCGGGTGGTTTTTGACGCCCCGGTGCACAAGATGAAGCAGTGATATCCTCGAACGACAAGGTGTCACTGCATGCAAAAGCTGCTGACCGTGCAGTTTTAAATGCTGACTGTGCAGAATCCTCAGCTCGGTTTACAACTAGGTATTAGAGAGGAAGAGAAAAAAAAAAAAACTCCATGTGCAAACTCTATACCTTGAAAGCTTCTCCGGGTGCAAAGGGGAAAAAGGAGAGGGTGTTTTCGGCCGGGCCCCACTTCCCAGCCAGCCGGGCGTTACGCTGGACGGCCTTCTCCATGAAGCTGACCTTCAGCTGCAGACCCACGTCGCCCTCCGCGTCCTCCTCCTCCTCCTGCGCTTTACTGGACAGAGTCACCTCCATGCTGGGGAAACACACATCAAAGGGTTTGCTTTCATCTTTTTTTTTTTTCCTTTGAAAGGCCCAGTCTTGCTCTCTGTGGGGAACAGGGACCTCTTCGGTCTCAAGTCGACTAGATTTGACCATTTTTACACCCGGAAGCCACGTTGTGAGGTGGAATTTACTAAACGACATTCTGGTGCAGATTTTTAAAGAAAAAAAAAATACACATACTGGATTAAACCATGAAAAGTTATAGAATCCTGCGCCTCAGCTAAATTTGATAAATGTTTACATTATTATTATTATTATTATTATTGTGCAAATATAAAATACTAACACCCTGCTATTTGACAAACAGAGACGTTTCAGTGACGTATATTGTGGATTTATACTGAATTTATCCAACATTTCTCCCGCCCACTGCTGCGAAGTGATCAGGTAATTACATTTCCTGAAGTTGTAGAATCATTTTAGGATTTTAAATTTTTTTGGGGGGGTTTGTTTATTGTCAAAACCTTTGATTAAAAAAAAAAGGACAGTTTGAAGTTTTGCATTAAAAATATTTTTGAAAAATAACTCGATGTTCAAACAAGATAGAGCCACAAATAACAGACACGGACCAGAAGATATTGTAAATCTGCATAAAAATATAAACAAGATCCACTGGGAGAGCCTCCTGTCAAACACACCACTTTAAAGTTTTTCCCTTTGTTGTGACTCATTTTCACAAAACCGAACGATTAACTATGGAAAATGACTAGAATCTGAAGAATAATGTGAATTTTAATTAAACCTTCTGCTACAAAATAAAGGGAAATGGCAATTACATTATGTGTGTTTTTTACAAACTCGCCTTGACAGCATGGTGTCGAGGCAAATGCTAATTATCTTTTTTGCATTATTCTCAAAGCCTCAGCATTGTGTTGTTTCTGCTTCTCTTAAGAAACATGTTTAAAAATATTCATTTTTCTTTAGATTTCTGTGGTTGGCAGACCAGACGTGAGGATCTTGTGGTCTGGTTTTGGTCCACGGGCCTTATGTTTATATTTTCTCATCTATATTGTCAATAAAAAGTGTCCAATTATGTTTTTCATGCACTCTAATGTTGACCCAGTCGCCCTGGGAACCACTGTGTTGAAATATTTTCCTTACCAAGTTCCTGCAGCCAAAAATAAATCCCTCTACGTTCTAGAATTCCCAAGTCTTAGTCTATTTTTGCACATTAAAAACATGTATTTATTTATTTATTTTAAATTGCACATAACTGATGACTGGACGGAGAAGTCGCCGCTGATATGACGCATTCCTCAGCAACTTTCGTGGGATTTGTGCGTCTCTCCTCAGGCGCAGTTCCGCACTTTAACCTGACGCAGTGGCATTGGAGGAATATTTCCAAGGATCGTTTCCAGGACCGTCCGAAGCACCAGATGCACGAAGAAAATCCAGGCGGCAGCTGCGCGTCTGTTTAAAATTCCGCCTCATTGTGCGTCCGTGACGCTCCTTCTCTCTCTCTCCGCCGCCGCGCGCAACACGTCATCCTGAGGCGCTACTGATGCAGAATTCATTCTAAACTATAGTCGGGCTGAGCGCGCGCGCTTACCTTTTGGGTTTCTTGTTAATAATCCCCATAACAACCAGCTTCATAGAAGGCCGCATGCCACCTTTTATCTCCCCGGTGTACTCCCCCTGTGGAGGAACAATAGAGCATGAGGAGGAGAGGAGGAGGAGGAGGAGGAGGAGGAGGAGGCCTGCACGAGACGTCTCTCTCTCTCCTCCGTCCCGGGGATGAACCTGTATGAACGATCCAGCTCGGAAACAATAGATTTATTGATCCAGGTTGTTGTTTTTTTTATTCCTTCTAACGATCAGCCGCATCAACTTGTGGCTCGATCCGCGTCATGCGGGTTTGTCAACGACGCGCGCGAGGAAGAAAGGCTACGTACATGTTCTTTCTTGTCCTTTTCTTCCATTCCACTCGGGGCGTGATGCGGTGTGGCGCTTCCCAGCCGAATGATGCCAACCGAGGACGGATAAGAGAGACTCTGCCTCCAGCTGGCAGACCCCACCTCTCCCGCGTTGCCATGGAGACTGGCTCCCAGTCCGACGGGAGGGAGGGAGGGAGGGAGGCGGCGTTTGTGTGAACGTGCTGAATAGACACACACACATTTCAGCTTATTTTCTTATGATTGTGTTTGTAGATCGCTCTGTCAGATATTGATCAAGTGTTTGTTTCTGAAGTTGCGTGTCTGCATTGAGCATCCTGCACTGCGTTTTTTCTGTTTTAGCACCTTGAGGTAAATGATTCCCCAACACACACACAGTATATATATTAACCTCAATATCATGCTGTCAGGATTAGTTTTTATTTTTATTTTGCACAAATCAATGTATTTTGTACCAGAAGGTTCATTAAAATATGCTTTATGTTGAAATTGTGAGTCGTTTTTTATTTGAATATATCAACATTTTCATATAAATATACTCTAACTGACAACTCTAACAATAAAGACAAACTCTAAAGCTTTAAATTCAAAATATATTATGACACAACAATTATAACAGAGTCAAAATTCTGACTTTTTTCCCTTTATTTTGCAGAAGCTTGAGTAAAAAGGCAGAAATCTGAGATTAAGGAGATTAATTCTCTTTAATTTATCTTTAAGCCTTTCCAGTAAAACTCCCCCCCAAAAAACAAGAAATGCCCAAAAAATGTGAATCAAAAGTTTGTCGTGTTTTTAATTTAACTTCATTCGAGGTGAAATTCGGATGGACGTTCCTGATTTTCAAATTTCCGACTTCTCCTGAAGGCACCGCGGCTCGTTGCCTCCACGTGCCAACCTTTGGCCAACCAGCGGCGGAGAATCAGCTGATTGTGTCACATGACCTCCGCCGCGCTGTTAGCATAACAGGTCGAGGAGCGGCGAGAATCTCAAAAATTCCCTCCGCTGACCGAGACAACGGAGCGAAACGAGATGGGTAAGTGGCCCCGTTGAGTCCTCGCACTCCCCGACGGGTGTGTTTGAACACACACACCCTCCTGCCCGCTGCTACTCCCGGTATCTCAACTTGTTTCGGGCGCAGCCTGTCAGAGACATGCTCAGCTAATGCTAACTGTCAGTGCAGCTGTCAGATCTGTTCGCAGACGAAACTAAAAAGTGTTTTTAAAAAAACAAACAAACCTGCGTGTCGAGGATTAAAGTGTCTGGAAACACGCAGCGGGTCATTAGAAAGCTGTTTAACGTCCATGTCGGCATGTCTCGTGATCGACTTGCACCAACGTGTAAAGGTGATAAGATTATTAAATGAGTATTAAAAGTGTTTTACTTTAGCAGGAGATTTAAAGTAACGACTTCAAAATGTACATTTGACTACAATTCAGCGTTTTCCTCGAGTAATTGTGCTCGATTGGGAACTTTTTCAAGTAGATACGAGTCTGAATACGCCCACAATATATATGAATTGATCTGATTTTTAATTCGCAAAACAGGTTTCCTCAGTGTCATTTACTGTATTGATTGTGAGGAAGATCTGAGCAAATATGCTTGAATTTGGACGCAGTCTATTTAGTTCAACAGGAGACTTTATACAATCACAAATCTTGTAGATTTCTACACACCCATCAAGCAGTAAACACCAAAATACTCCTCAGGGATGTGTGGATTGGGGAATTAGTCATTTTAAAGGTTCCCTATGTGTCACCAGTTTTAAACATTATGAAGAGCTTTTAATCTTATGGATGGATGGATGGATTAATCTTGCCGGTCCATCACAGGGCAAACGTACTGAGACATGAAATGTATAAAGTCGCTAGTGGAAGTGGTTCCAGAGACCATACTGATCCTTTATTTAGACGACTAAAAACACTGAAATTTAAAGATTCAGTGGAGTAGAACCTTCTAAAAACCATGTTTAAAGCTCATCTGGAAATTTTACCGAACAAATTGTAAAACAGATTCGCCAAGAGAGAAAAAGTAGATCTGCACTGAAAGGAACTGAGGTTTTTTTTACAAAACCCAGGTTTCAATCGGCCGTAATGGAAAAATGAATCTCAATGGAAGTGGAACAGTCTTGATTGTAAAATTTAAACTTCTAAATCCATTGATGTGTTTAAGAAACTTATCAATGTTACAGAACTACGACACTGCGGAGCAGCAGATCAACCTTATTTATTTATTTTGTGTTTGATGTTTTGGAAAAAGACGCTGCATGTGAATGAACTGAACTGTAAATGATTTAGTGTCGATAAAAAGTTTTACTTCTTTCTGCTGCTTTTCATTCATATGAAATGTTGCTGCCTCGTTTTAAATGAATGAAATGAATAATAAAATGAAATGAATCGGATGACCTCTAAACTGAATTGTCTTTCTAATCAAGTCGTCCGCCTCTCTCCAGCGTCGTCCATGTGAGGAACGCTCCACAAGTTGCTCCGCCTCTTCATGCGCGACCCTTGAGCACAGCGGGGGGGCCGGCGGCGGCCATGTTTCCCTTTGGCTGCGAGGCGGAGACGTCGCTCCGGGAGCTGTTCCGGTACTTCCAGAGCTGCCTGCGGTGTGGCGAGTGGCAGCTGGCCGCCGCCTGCGTGCCGCAGCTGGCCGGCGCTGCCGGAGCGCATTCGGAGGAGCTGCGAGGGTTAATCCACGCCATCGTCTGCCGGCCGTACGACTTGAAGTGAGTGAATAACCAGCGCAGTTAGGATTTTTTTTTTCTATCTGAGTGATAAGTAAATTTGCACTTTATATTAAAGATTAGTACCGTATTTTCCACACTATAAGGCACCGGATTATAAGGCGCACCTACATTGATTGACATAATTTACAACTTTGTTCATATATAAGGCGCACCGCATTATAAGGCGCATAGAATAGACCAGTGGTCAATAATCTTTATAGCTCAAAGCCATTAGGTTACATTTTCCACTGATTCTAACACCCAGAGAGGTGCACGCACTTTATTTTGATAGTCCTACCTGCAGCCTATGCCAGGAGGAAACTACACACAAAACCTTCTTCACTGCTGGTTGACAACTTACAACTACCGGTAATAAACTAAACTACATGAACTAAGCAACAAAAACACAACACAACACAATTATTACCGACACCACAAACCAAATAGAACCCCCAATAATTGCATTTAAAACACCACAAACAGAAACTCCCATAATTCATTGCAGCCATCGGCTGCACTGAGGAGCTCAGGATGCAAGGCATGATGGGAATTCATGTTTTGTGTTGTTGGAGGTTATTGTGGGTTGTTGTTGGGCTTGGTGTTGTGTTGATTGTGTTTATGTGTTTTTGTTCCCCAGTTCAGGGAGTCATTATTTCATCTAGTTTATTTTGGTTTGTTAGAATGTTGGTGTGCAACCATGAGTGATGAAGGTGTTGTGTGGAGTGTCGTCCGCTCTGAAGATCCGGTTGCGAAATTAGAGTTGTCAAAATAAAAGCTTCTGGTTGTTCAGCTGTCAAATAGCAGTCTGGAGTAGAACAATTCTTCCATATATAAGGTGCACCGGCAGCTTTTGAGAAAATTTGAGTTATTTAGGTGCCTTATAGTGCGGAAAATACGGTACTTGGTATAATGGGAATTAACATTTTATCAAGTTATCGTTGATTCATGCATGTTTGTGTTGCTCGCTGCTTTACGCCTGCCGGGCCACGAGTCGTTGTATTCCTCCAGGCCAGAGGAATATCTTATCTTATAGCGTTCCTACCTTCTCAGCTCACATAGAAATGTACTTACACACACACACACACACACACACACACCAGTGTTAACCTTGCTGTGTTGTATCATGGAATGAGAAAGTAACCTCCTACTTCAACGTCGGGAATAAAAGCGGGCAGCAGAGGGAAGAACGGCGCAGATTGAGGCGACTTCACTCTCTGCTCTTGCGCAAGAAATGTTGGTTGTTGTGACTATTATTGCTCTCGGTACTGGGGTTTGTCTCTTTTCTCTCACTCTAGCAGGGTTTTCACGCGACACTGAGCTGCGGTCGTTCCGTCTGTTCACGTTAGCTAATCGATCAACTTAAAGTCTCGTCGCTGTTTGCAGATGGGAGTCGGTGGGAAGTCCTCACAGGCTGGCCTGGTTCTGGCTGCAGGTTCTGGAGAAATGGACGGAGGAGCGGGTGAGTCTTGTGTTATTCACGTTACACACACACACACACACACACACACGCACACACACACCTGACCGCCATGTCACGACTCCACTCTTCGCGTCCTCTGCTCCAGATTTGTCCCGACACCAGGAAGGAGCTGGAGTTCCTGTTGCTACTGGAGGAACTGAGTTCCGAGGGAATCGCAGACGCTGCTCTCCAGGTTCAGGTTCTACTTTATCACCCTTTTTGGAACGGAATTTGTTAAAGTCGCTTTTATGTATTTAAGGCCAGTTACAACCTAACCACGACATGGTGCTTTCTGAAAGAAAAGAACCTAATTATTTCACATTCAGAAGCTTGGATGGTGATTGTCATTTGGAATTATTCCTGAAATGCTGCTAAACCTGCTGCACTTTAAGGTAGAAATGATGAAATCCATGCGTCATGTTGGTTCCATTTCAATGTAAAGTCATTGGGTTAAAGTGCTCAATTCAGTTCAATTATCTAATACATTTATTTATTTATTTTTCATTTATTTATTTATTCAACCGTGTTCACATTTGACTTACCAGGCTCATACATTAATGTGAAAAGCAGCACGATGAAGACGTCGTCTTATTGTTCACGCCCCTTTGAATATATACAGAAAAATCGACGACCATAAACGGCGGTGATCCATTCAACAAAACTTTTTACTGTGTTTAAAAATCAATCGTTTGAACAATTTAGAAAACAAAACAAATTTCCCCATTGCAACATGCAAGTTCCATTTTTTTTGATATTCCTCCATCTTCATCTCCTTAAACATGTTTTTAAATGTATTTATTGTTTGAGAACATTTTAACGTGTTCTTTAATGAATTCCACAATTTCATGTAAATATGTTCCGGGACGAACTTGTGCTTAATTTTCCACGTGGTCAGTAAAATGTTTAAATTAACAAGGTCTTTTAGATTTTAACAGTTTCAGCTTCACAAAAAGGTGGTTTGTATGTTTGTGACTTATAATTCTTACCGCCTGTTTTTGAAGCAAGAACATTCGTTCTGTCACACTCTTGCATGCGTTTCCCCAAACCTCAATGCAATATGTAAAGTATGGAACAATTAATGAAGAATATAAAAGAAATGAGGAATCCTTACCAAGAACATATTTCACTTTAGGCAAAATACCTATACATTTACACACTTTTGTTCGAATATACTCAATGTGGGTATATATAAAATCTCGCCTTGTGGCCCTCGTCATAATCAGACGTGTCCTGATCTACAGTGGGGGAAAAAACAACAAAATCCCAGGACAACCTATAGATTTTCCGCCTGGTTTTCAAATGGATGAATCAAATTCCACAGTTTCGTCAGATTTCTCCTGTTCCCTCAGTTTTATTTTAGACTTTAAACTGCTGAGAGAAAAACTGAGATCATTTTCAGATTGCGGCTGATGTTGTGACACTGTGATGAAACTGTGTCCGCCGTCAGAAAACAACCACAAAGTCCCATTAAAGAAAGAGACGGTTCCCCAATTGGCACCGAGCGGAGGAGAGCGGAACCCATTTCTTTGCTTTCTTGCAATTTTTGATGACAAACTGCAGAAGAGGAAGTCCTTTTTCCAGCAGAAGCTCAGAAATAAGTGACTCTCGGTTAAGTTGTGTTGACGCACTGAAGACGTCGTCTCGTTTTTCAGGAGAAACAAACAAATCTGCATTTCTGGACCATTTCTTCGTCGAGCAAATGAACAAAATGGGAAACGTCAGAATCTGCTGCCCAGTTTCCTGCAGAAATAACTTTTTTTTTTAAATTTTAAACCTCCTATTTGATTGTTGTTCACTGTATTTTTGTTTATTTGTTTATTTGAGCAGTAAACATTCTGCTGAAGCAAGAAGCTTCTGAGCTCCACCCCAAACTCAGAGCAACAAAAAGTACATTCCACACTAGAATAGAAAGAACAAAACATCAACAAAACATCAACAAAAAAGAACCTCCCACATTTCAAACGACCAAAAATGCACATATACGTTGATCCTACTTCTTCAATGCGTTTCTTCCTCTCTGTATATTTCAAACGTCTTTTGTTTGTATTTATATTTGACCAGGTTGATGTTTGGACGTCGTTTCAACTCCACTTTGTTCCACAATTGTTCACCTTTAACTGTCGGGCTCAAACTTTTCAGGGTTGTGTTTCTGTTTCTGAGTCCTAAAGTTTATTTCATAACGACCAGTACGATCTTGGAACCTTCTTATGTATTTGTCTTGGTGACAATCTGTAACCTGCTTTATAGAACATCTGTACTGCTTGGATCTTAATGATGTCACAAAGCTTCATGATCTTTGATTTTAAAAATAGTGAGTTTGTGTGGTCCAGAAACCTTTATGAATTAATCCAATGGCTCTTTTTTTTTGCAACATTCCTATTGGTTTGACTGTGTTTTTATAAGTACTACTCCAAACCACAGTACAATGATATAAATAGGGCAAAAGCAGAGAACAGTAAAGCTTTGATATTTAAAATGTGCTTTGCTTTTGCTATTATTGCAATCGTAGATATATATTTAATTTCCAAGTAATTCTATCATCTATAATAACTCCAAGGAATTTGATTTCATGCACCCGCTCTATAATAATCTATCTGAACTGATTCCTGCGAATTGGAATTACAGCTGCCGAATATCCTCATTTTGCTTTTACTCAGATTTAGAGATGATTTGTTTTGTTTGAACCACCTGTTGACACTCTTGAGTTCCAAGTGAACAATTTGACAGTCGTTTTAAACCGTCTCCTGACGCAAAAATATTTGTATCGTCTGCAAACAAGGTGAGTCTAAGAATTTGAGAAGTTTTACAAATGTCGTTTATGTACATGTTAAACAACAGTATGAAAGAGTTTGATGGTTTCTGATGCACCTTCACTTCAGGACCTCCACCAGACGTTCTCGGAAGGTTCCGGAGGAGCGGCTCCGGCGGTGGCGTCCAGCCTGCAGACGCTGCTGGACAGAAACAAGCCCAGACTCGCACAAACTTTAGCACATTTCCTACAGGTAAACGACGAATTTATACGCTACGTGTTCGGCTTGAGAATTCAGAGATCGTCCACGAGAAACTTTATCAGGCTCATGTCACATTTGTACAGAATCTCCTAATCGACGGCAGAACGCCGTGTCAGATTGTTGTGTTTAATTTGGTCACTTTCTGTACATCGGAGGAACGTTTTTAGAAGAAATGTTTAAAGTTATAAGTCATTACAAGTGAAAAAACTCCATCGACGTTATAAAACTGATGCTGCGTGTCGTTTTTAGCTTGATTAACTACATAACCTGTCGATGGTTTCTACTCAGGAGATGATTGTTTTACCACAAACGCCCTATAAAATCCAAGATAACATTGATTATTGAACATTTTTAGCAATGCTTGTCCTTTTCAGTGCTTCTGTTTATTTTGCCTTTGAATGTGATTTAATTACCAATTTTTCTTTAATCTGTCAGAAAATCATTTGTTCCTCTTTGTGTTTATGTTTTAAAAAAAACTTTTTTGCATTACCTAAAAGTGAGCAGAATATCAGACAAATTATAACAACACGGAAAAGTTAATTTTGCTTCTTAAATCTACACTTCTATATACGAGGTGAAATCGTTCAAGCGTATTTTTAAATTTTAATGGTAGAAAATTCTGGCCTCTGGTTGAAAGGAAAAGGGAAAAAAAAATAGGAATATTTAGAGAAACTTTTTGATCTATATGACTTAAAAGTTACATTTCTAAGTCGTTAGACAAGGAAGATTTGAGATATTTCAGTTTCAGTTAAATAAATCTAAAATGTTTGCAGTGTTTAATTTATTTGTAATCATATTGTGTGAAAAATGAGCTTTTTGAATGTTGATCAATTCAACATTAACCAAGCAGATTAAACATGAAGTCCAGTACTTTTTGAGTGTGTGTGTGTGTATATATATATATATATATATATATGTGTGTATATGTGTGTGTGTATGTATATATACATATATGTGTGTGTGTGTGTATGTATGTATATATATGTAAATAGGTGTGTGTGTGTGTGTGTATATATGTGTGTATGTATATATATATATATGTGTGTGTATATATGTGTGTGTGTATATATATATGAACATATCAATGTAAACCAAGCAGATTAAACATGAAGTCCAGTACTTTTTGAGTGTGTGTATATATATATATATATGTGTGTGTGTATGTATATGTGTGTGTATATGTGCGTGTGTGTATATATGTATATATATATATATATGTGTGAGTGTGTGTATGTATGTATGTATATATATATATATATATATGTGTATGTGTATGTATATATGTATGTATATATATATATATATATATGTATGTATATGTGCGTATATATATGTGTATGTATATATGTGAAACAGTGTAAAACGTGAGCTAGAAGCACTGAGCATACAGGGATTTTTACGTCTCGTGTTAAAAGGCTCCATTGACAAACACAGTTCTGTCCTCCACAGGACCGTTTGTCCCCAGAGGACGACGTCCTGCAGCTCCCGTTCGTCCAGCAGCTGCTGAAGCGGCTGGCGAAGCCCGAGACGAGCCCGGCGAGGGCGGAGGTCTGGGCGGAGGAGGTCTACGCCGTGCTGGCCGTGACGCCGCCGGGCGGCGGGCGTAGCGGCGGGCGGCTGGCGGCGCTGTGCGAGGCGCTGTGGGCGGCCCGGGACGGACCCCTGAGGGAGGAGAGGGTCCTGGGCTGCCTGCTCCGCCCCCGGTGCGACGCCCTGGTCGCCGCGTACTGCTCAACGGCGCTGAGGCTGCAGAGGGACCGCCTCCTGAGGAGCTCGCCGCCGACGCACGGTACGGTGGTTCAGGTTTGATTTCCTGCAGATTGTGTTGTTGTTGTTGTTGTTCCTCTTCTCCCACATGGAAAGAACCTATATAAACATATATGTTTTAATATAGGTTTTGAATATATGTGACGTATATAAAATTGGCCGTTTTCCTATATTTTAAGTATATATATGTACATATATGTGTATATGTAATATATGTGCATATATGCAGCATACATATTGTCATATATGTGCATATGTGCAACATATATGTGCATATATCCTCATATAGGTTCTTTCCATGTGGGCTGGGCTGCTGGTTCTCAGTTTCGCTCGGTTTTTATCACCGATTCTGATTAAAATCTGTAAATCTCGTTTTCTCGTTTGTCGCCTTCTTTCCTCTTTTACTCGCACTTCCTCTTCTGTGGCTGAAACCTGCGCGTCAAAGCGGCGCCCTGAAAATGAGCCCGACAGATTTTTTACCTCTTGTGACTTTCAAGTTTCCATGTTGGCTGCTTTCCTTTGATCTTTTTTTATTTATTTTTACACTTGACAGTGACAGAAACTCCATACGTAATGATGCCTTTGTGTTTTATCCCCGGTTACGTCACACAAGTAATATTAAATCAATTAATTAATAGACCAGAAAATGACAAATATAAGTCATTTTTTTTTTTTTTTAAGAAAATAAAGCTAAGGTATTATCCATTCATTTAGCCGACATAAATCAATGGAGTGTCAGTAAATAACGATATAAATGCACATATAAGCAGCTAGATATAAACATGTTTGTCTAAATAAATAACGTTTTTTTTCTTTTTAACTTGAATAACTTTTCAAGGTTCAAGGTGTTTTATTTTTAATTTCAACAGTAAAAGCCAGGTTTCACAGTGTAATGAGATTCTTACTTTGCCGTCTACCCTGGTGCCGACATACATAAATAAATAAGTATATACACAAGAAAATGGAATTAAAATAAAATAAAATAACAGAGCATTGCAAAATATTAGTTAGAAAGTGAGATGTGCGTTGTGTGCAATGTACAGATTAAATGTAAACATTTCATAGGTTTTCTACAAAATGAAGAAAAAGGGGAAAAAAAATCTGTTTTGCAACCATTTTTCACGTCTTTCTCCTCAGCCGAGCTTCCTGAAGCAGAAAAACTGGCCCTGAGTTTATGTTCCCACAAGGATCGTCCGTCCAGCTGGAAGACCATCTACTTCGAGTGCCTGAGCAGCGGGAAACACTTCCTGGAGCAGGTCCTGGTGAGTGCACCTATATAAACATATAGGTTTAATATAGGTTTTGATATAGGTTTTGAATATATGTGACATATATACAATTGGCCGTTTTCCTATATTTTATGTACATATATGTACATACAATACATGTGCATATATATGACAATATATATGCAGCATGTATGTGCATATATGCAGCATATATATTGTCATATATGTGCAGCATATATGCAGCATTTATGTGCATATATGTGCAGCATATATATTGTCATATGTGTGCATTTATGCAGCATATATGCAGCATATATATTGTCATATATGTGCAGCATTTATTTGCATATATGTGCAGCATGTATATTGTCATATATGTGCATTTATGCAGCATATGTGTGCATATATGCAGCATATATATTGTCATATATGTGCAGCATTTATGTGCATATATGTGCAGCATTTATGTGCATATATGCAGCATATATATTGTCATATATGTGCATATATGCAGCATATATATTGTCATATATGTGCATATATGCTGTGTATGTGTGCATATATGCTGCGTATATATTGTCATATATGTGCAGCATATATGCAGCATTTATGTGCATATATGTGCAGCATGTATATTGTCATATATGTGCATTTATGCAGCATATATGTGCATATATGCAGCATATATATTGTCATATATGTGCAGCATATGTGCAGCATTTATGTGCATATATGTGCAGCATGTATATTGTCATATATGTGCATTTATGCAGCATATATATTGTCATATATGTGCAGCATTTATGTGCATATATGTGCAGCATTTATGTGCATATATGTGCAGCATTTATGTGCATATATGCAGCATATATATTGTCATATATGTGCATATATGCAGCATATATATTGTCATATATGTGCATATATGCTGCGTATGTGTGCATATATGCTGCGTATGTGTGCATATGTGTGCATATATGCTGCATATAGGTTTCATATATGTGCATATATCCTCATATAGGTTCTTTCCATGTGGGAACGCCTCCTTTGTTCACCACACAGCCACAAACCTGTTTGTTTTTTTAAGGGTCTGGAGTTCAGAGTTCTGACCGGGGGGGGGAGGGGGGTGGGGGTGGGGGGGCTCAATGTGACGTAATAACCCGTGTTCCCCCGCCAGGTGACGGCTCTGGACCTGATCAAATACGAGGAGTTCGTCCGGCTGCAGGATCTGCTGCAGTTGGAGTTCCGGCCTCTGTCCCGCCTGCTGCTGCTGCTGGGCTGGACTCAGTGTCGCCGCCTGGCCTCGGCCCGGACGCTGCTCCGCCTCCTGCACCACCTGCAGGTCAGGGCGGAGCCACGGCCCTCCGTTCATTAGTCTCCCTGTTCTTACAATCGGCTTCTGCACAAGCCTTCTTCCTGCCACTTCCCAAAACAGTATTCAGAGTGATCTGTAGTTGAAAGAATTTTATTTTCTCCTTTAATTCAGGAATTTTCAACTATTTAAACTGAAGTGGGTTATTTGGAAAAAAAACAAAAAAAACTATTTTTATACCTTAATGTTTCCGTTCAGAATGATCCACAGTTAAATTTTTTATTTAAAAAAAAAAAATTTCATTAATTCATGAATTTTCAACTTTTTAATCTGAAGTGGGTTATTTAATTTTTTTTTAATATATTTTAATGTTTCCATTCAGAATGATCCACAGTGGATTTTTTTTTCATTAATTCATGAATTTAACTATTTAATCTGAAGTGGGTCATTTTAAATTTAAATATTTTTTAATGTCTTAACGTTTCTGTTCAGAATGATCCACGGTTGAATTTAAAATTTAACATTTTCATAATTCATGAATTTTCAACTATTTAATCTGAAGTGGGTTATTTTAAATCCAAAACATTTTTTTATATCTTAATGTTTCCGTTCAGAATGATCCACAGTTGAATTTTAAATTTTTTAAAATTTTCATTAATTCATGAATTTTAGATTTGAACTTTCATAAGTTATTATTAAATCAATACAAGTGTTTTAAAGCCAATTTTTCTGCGGAGGCAGACGGCAGTAAAGTCAAGTACAGATAAACCCATGAATTGGGTTGTGTAAAGACCCTACCATGCTGTACTGTTAAATTAAATACCAACTTCAACCTTGTTTGTCATTTTAATTTTTTCCCAGCCACCAGCGAACGACTCTGTCCTGCAGGAGTTTGCTAACCTCTTGTCGTCCCAGCTTGGAGTCCTGGAATGGTGCAAAACCAACAACCCGTAAGCATTTGTAGTAACTTTTCAATTACCGTATTTTCTGCCCTATAAGGCACCGGATTATAAGGCGCACCTACATTGATTGACATATTTTACTACTTCATTCATATATAAGGCACACCGCCCTATAAGGTGCATGGAACAGACCAGTGGTCAGCAACATTTATAGCTCAAAGCCATTAAGTTACATTTTCCATTGCTTCTAACACCCAGAGAGGTGCACACGCTTTATTTTGATAGTCCTACCTGCAGTCTATGCCAGTACCACACTACACACAAAACCTTCTCCACTACTGGTTGACAACTTACAACTACCGGTAATAATAATAATAATAATAATAAACTACATGAACTAAGCAACAAAAACACAACACAACACAATTATTACCGACACCACAAACCAAATATAACCCCCAATAATTGCATTTAAAACACCACAAACAGCTGCAATGAATTATGGGAGTTTCTATCGGCTGCACTGAGGAGCTCAGGTTGAATTTGTCGCTGCAAGGCATGATGTCCCATCATGCCTTGCAGCGACAAATTCATGTTTTGTGTTGTTGGAGGTTATTGTGGCTCGTTGTTGGGCTTGGTGTTGTGTTGATTGTGTTTGTGTTTTTGTTCCCCAGTTTAGGGAGTCATTATTTCATCTAGTTTATTTTGGTTTGTTAGAACGTTGGTGTGCAACCATGAGTGATTAAGGTGTTGTGTGGAGTCTGGTCCGCACTGAAGATCCTGTTGCAAAGTTAGAGTTGTCAAAATAAAAGCTTCTAGTTGTTCAGCTGTCAAATCGCAGCCTGGAGTAGAACAATCGTCCATATATAAGGCGCACCGGGCTATAAGACGCACTGGCAGCTTTTAAGAAAATTTGAGGTATTTAGGTGCGCCTTATAGGACGGAAAATACGGTAATTGAATTTCACATGGTTTCCCTACGTGATTCCTGCTGTGGTGTTCGTGTTCAGGGGGATTCCTGAAGACGCCCTGCTGCTCCAGCTCCACAGCCTGGAGAACCACTCTCCGCTCTATATCCTGCACTCTCTGACTCCTTTAGCTCAGTTTGACGAGCGTCAGATATGTGATCTGCTGCAGCTGCTGCCTGAAGCACCGCAAGCCGGTTTGTCCATCTTCTATTTGATTTGCGGGGGGGGGGGGCGGGGGGGTGGGGTCGGACAGGGTCGGACATAGATTGTTGAATAAGAATGAGAACTTCAACTCGGTCACGTACTCTTTAGATTCGAGAGAATATTCATTATTTCATGATTTTTTAATTTTTTAATATACATCTATACATTCCTTTTGGCTTAATTGAAATCCTCAAACAGTAGTTATTTCTTTCTGCTTACTATTTTTGGTGGTGTGACTTGCATGTATTTGAACTTTTTCTTGGGTTTTTGTGGAAAAACAAAAAGGCAAATCACGTGCTTGATTTTTGCATTGAGTAGATTAAATATATATATATATAAAAAAATAAATACAGATTTTAAAGGGCCTGTCTTTTTTTCCTGATCTGTAAGATTCAATATAGAGACAAGTCCTGTCTTTTATTTTCCTTTCGTCTTTCACAGTTCCCACATGGAAAGAACCTATATGAGGACATATGCACATATATGCAGGATATATGCACATATATGCTGCATATATGCACATAAATGCAGGATATATGCACATATATGCACATAAATGCATATATGCACATATATGACAATGTATGCTGCATATATGCACATAAATGCTGCATATATGCACATTTATGACAATATACATGCACATATATGCTGCATATATGACAATATATATGCTGCATATATGCACATAAATGACAATATATATGCTGCATATATGCACATAAATGACAATATATATGCTGCATATATGCACATGGATGACAATATATATATGCTGCATATATGCACATATATGCTGCATATATATAGTCATATATATGCACATGTATTGTATTCATATATGTACATATATGTGCATATATGTTTTAGTATAGGTTTTGAATATATGTGACATATATAAAATTGGCCGTTTTCCTATATTTTATGTACATATATGTACATATATGTACATACAATACATGTGCATATGTATGACAATATATATGCTGCATATGTATTTTATATTTTATGTACATATATGTACATAAAACATAGGAAAATGGCCAATTTTATATATGTCCCATATATTCAAAACCTATATTAAAACATATATGTTATGTCATATAGGTTCTTTGCTCCACTCTGGGGATTCGGTAGGTTTATCAGAAGGATCAGACATGGATGTTTGACTAGTTTTCATTTGGGTTCCTTGCAGACGACCCCGAGGCCGTAGGGATGCTCAGCCCCGCCGCGCAGAGGAACACGGTTCTGTTTCAGGGTTTCTGCGCCATGAAGTACGCCATCTACGCTCTGTGTGTGAACGTACACAAATACTCCAGCTGTACGGAGTGCGACTTCATGCAGCCGGCGGAGGCGGACCGGGACCAGAACCAAACCTCAGCTGCCTCAGAAGGTACCGAGCAGAACCTTCTGTTCCTGCCACTTCATAAAACAGGATTCAGAGTGATCCGTAGGTGGAAGAATTTATTTTCTCCTTTAATTGAGGAATTTTCCACTATTTAAACTGAAGTGGCTCAATTTAAATGTAATTTCTTTTTATATTTTAATGTTTCCGTTCAGAATGATCCACAGTTGAATTTTAAAATGTTTAAAATTTTCATTAATTCTTGAATTTTCAACTATTTAAACTGAAGTGGGTCATTTAAAATAAAAAATGGTTTTTTATAACTTAATGTTTCCGTTCAGAATGATCCAAAGTCGAATTTTTTTTTTTTAATTTTCATTAATTCATGAATTTTCAACTATTTAAACTGAAGTGGGTTATTTTAATAAAATTTTGTTTTAATATCTTAATTGTTCCGTTCAGAATGATCCATAGTTGAATTTTTATTTTTTTTACATTTTCATTAATTCATGAATTTTCCACTATTGAAATAGTTTAAAAAGGTAGAAGAAAGTAGAAACCATGGGGTGTTTCACGTGGTTCCTGTGCCCCCCAGGCTGCCACCAGGTGTTCCAGCACTACCTGTCGGAGTGCCAGCTCCACCTGGAGGCCGTGCCGGCCATGTTCCGCCTGGAGCTCCTGGAAAACATCTTCTCCCTCCTCTTCCTGTCCACGTCCGACTTCGCCCAGCAGATCCCCAGAGACGCCACGAGCTCGGACCCCGTCGCCGGGGGCGACGCCCGGCCGGCGGCGGCGCCCCCCCCGGACGTCCGGCCGGGGCGCCCGCCTTCGCCGGCGGCCCACCGGAGCCACCTGGACCTGGGACACTTGGTCCGGGGCTGCCGGGGGTTCCTGGTGGACGCGGCGGCCATGAAGGGCTTCCTGAAGCTGCTGAAGGAAGGCCTGGAGGGCATGTGTGTGGTGGGCCAGCAGGAGGGCCAGGAGGCGGGCCGGGCGTTGCCCCGGGAGGCCCGGGCGGCGGCCGACCTCGGCTGCTCCGTGACGGACGACACGTTCGGGTGGCGTCTGCAGAGGCTGTCCAAACGAACCTCCGAGACCCAGTGGAGGCTGCAGATCATCACCAGCAACCGGGGACACAACGGTAACTCAACACAACACAACACAACTCAACACAACACAACACGACACGACACGACACGACACGACACGACACGACACGACACGACACGACACGACACGACACGACACGACACGACACGACACGACACGACACGACTCGACTCGACTCGACTCGACTCGACTCGACTCGACTCGACTCGACTCGACTCGACTCGACTCGACTCGACACGACACGACACGACACGACACGACCCGACACGACTCGACACAACCCGACACAACTCGACACGACACGACTCGACACAACCCGACACGACTCGACACAACATAACTCGACACAACCCGACACGACTCGACACAACATAACTCAACACAACTCGACTCGACTCGACTCGACTCGACTCGACACAACACAACTCGACACGACACGACACGACTCGACTCGACACGACACGACACGACTCGACACAACTCAACACAACACGACACGACACGACTCGACACAACTCAACACAACACAACTCGACACGACACGACACGACTCGACACGACACGACACGACTCGACACGACCCGACACGACCCGACACAACCCGACACAACCCGACACAACTCAACTCAACTCAACTCAACTCAACTCAACTCAACACAACATAACCCAACATAACACGACTCGACTTTATTTATAAAGCGCTTTAAGCAGCCGCCCACATGGAAAGAACCTATATAAACATATATGTTTTAATATAGGTTTTGAATATATGTGACGTATATAAAATTGGCCATTTTCCTATATTTTATGTACATATATGTGCATATATGTACATACAATATATGTGCATATAGATGAAAATATATATGCAGCATATATCGTCATATAGGTGCATATATGCAGCATATAGGTGCATATATGCAGCATATATATTGTCATATATGCTGCATACATATTGTCATATATGCAGCATCTACATTGTCATTTATGTACATATATGCAGCATATATATTGTCATGCTGCATATATGTGCATATTTGCTGCATATAGGTTTCATATATCCTCATATAGGTTCTTTCCATGTGGGCGTAGCTGAGACAAAGTGCTGTACATTGCAATAAAAATAGAAGAGGCAACATAAAAACATTAAAACAATAAAAAAGTTGAAGCAATGAAAACAATCGGATGGTAAAACAATAAACAAAGCATAAAAAGTTAAAACAAAAAAAAAACGAAGGCACTAAAACCAGAGCAGAGTCTCACGAGGTAAAGCAAGAATGGTTAAAGCCAAGAAATGGGTTTAAGAGTTAAAATGGACAGTGAGGGGGCTTGTCTAACGGGGGGGGGGGGGGGGGGGGGGGGAATTCGGGCGGCCGGCGGTTGTCGGTTGACGGCGAATTTGTCTTTTGCAGATTCAGAAAATCCCGTCGTGACGTCCCCGGCGGGCTGCGGCGTCACTCCGGTGGGGGGCAGCCGGACCTCCAGCCTGAGGAGGAGGAGGAAACCAAGTCGGAAACAAAACTCCTCAGAGAACCGCCACAGGGAGGACGGCCTGGGCGCTTCAGGTCGGGCTCAATTATTGATTTATACACATTTAAATTGCTGGTTTGTTATTAAAAACCTAGAAAGAACAAAAACTGCATGTCAATAATTCAGGCATATGATTTTCATAATTAACTGCTTAATATTCAGTTGACATGGTGTCAGGCTTTTATTTATTTTATTGTTCTTATTTATTTTATTGCTTTTTAAGCATTTTTGTATTTCTATTTATCCTTTTAAATTGTTTTATTCTTATTTGTAGTTTTTTTTTAATGTGTTTGTAGTTTTTAATGTGTTTTTATTTTTATTTTATGGTTTTATACTTATTTAGTGTTGGAGCTAGTTTGCATTGTTTTAGTTTGATTGTTTTTATGTGCAGTCTTTGTTGTTAAAATGTGCTATATAAATAAAGTGGATTGGATTGGATGGAACGAAATGAGGACAAAAATACAAACCAGAAATCATTGAGGCGTCCATGAAAGAGCTTCAAAATCGTATTGATTTCGTAAATTGAAGTTGGGGGGGTAAAACTGTACATTGCTATTAGATTGGAAGGCGCTAAAAATGCTAATGTAAAATATTCCAATGATATAAACGAAGGATTTGTTTCGTCTTTCGTCAGACGGCGGTGGCGAGCCGGAGTTGTGTCCGTGCGGCGGCCCTCACAGCTGGCTGGTTCCCGCCATGTTGT
>NC_137666.1:889283-936988 GCF_963422515.1 Blennius ocellaris | reverse complement strand
ATGTTGTCTCCTCCGGAGTCGCTGCTGATGTCCTGCATCCGCCGGGGAAACTTCATGGAGGCGCACCAGGTCTGACCTGCAACGCCTTGATTCTCCTCTTTAGCAGTGGAATCGCAAGAACCCATATAAACATATATGTTTTAATATAGGTTTTGAATATATGTGGCATATATAGAATTGGCGGTTTTCCTATATTTTATGTACATAAATGCTGCATATATGTATGTACATATGTATATTTTATGTACATATGTACATATAATATAGGAAAACGGCATATGTGCAGCATTTATGTGCATATATGCAGCATATTGTCATATATGTGCATATGTGCAGCATATATGCAGCATATATGTGCATATATGCAGCATATATGTGCATATATGCAGCATATAGTCATTTATGTGCATATATGCAGCATATGTATTGTCATTTATGTGCATATATGCAGCATATGTATTGTCATATATGCAGCATATGTATTGTCATATATGCAGCATATGTATTGTCATATATGCAGCATATGTATTGTCATATATGCAGCATATATATTGTCATATATGTGCATATATGCAGCATATATATTGTCATATATGTGCATATATGCAGCATATATATTTTCATATATGCGCATATATGCAGCATATAGTCATATATATGCAGCATATATGTGCATATATGCAGCATATATATTGTCATATATGCGCATATATGCAGCATATAGTCATATATATGCAGCATATATGTGCATATATGCAGCATATGTATTGTCATTTATGTGCATATATGCAGCATATGTATTGTCATATATGCAGCATATATATTGTCATATATGCGCATATATGCAGCATATAGTCATATATATGCAGCATATATGTGCATATATGCAGCATGTATATTGTCATATATGTGCCTATATCCTCATATAGGTTCTTTCCATGTGGGTCCCTCCCGACCTCTTACCGCCGGTTGAGTGACGGTGTTCCCCCTGCAGGTGGCGACGGTGTTTGACCTGGAGGCGTCGGCGTGCAGCGGCGAGCTGGTGTTCATGAAGCGCTACAGAGACGTCCTGCAGGAGCTGGGCCAGGTGGAGCAGAAGATGGAGAGCCAGTCCATGTCGTCCTCCTCCTCCTCCTCCGAGGGCCTGGTCACCGCGGCGACGACGGCGGCGGCGGCGGCGGGTCCGGGGCGGAGTCGGCTGGGCAGCAGCGGCCGCTCCACGCTTCAGGCTATCGGCAGTGCCGCCGCTGCAGGTTTGACTTCCGCCTCTTGTGGAATTTTCTTTTCCAATCGGTGATGATTTCTTGCGATTGGAAACTCTTCATCCCGACTCTCCCCTCCCCCCCCCGCCCCACCCCCCCCCCCTCCCTGCCAGGAGTGGCTTTCTACTCCGTGTCGGACATCGCCGACCGCCTCCTCAGCACCCCGGCTCACCCCATGCCCTCGCTGGAGGAAGGCTACTGGCTGGGCTTCGTCGCCGCGGACGCGCCCGGCCTCCTCCAGCCCCTCCTGCAGGAGCTCAGCCCGGCCGCCATGGCGGCGTTCGACCTGGCGTGCTGCCACTGCCAGCTGTGGAAAACGTCCCGGCAACTGCTGGACACCGCCGAGCGCCGGCTCAACGCCGGCCTGGAGGGTCGAGGTCTGAAGCCTCGTTTCCATTAACAGATTTATGTAAACAAAAATTGAAAAGAAATATTTATCTGATATATTTCAAGGTCAAAGTTAGTGGATGAAAACAGCCACGAACGCCACCAAAGGGAGTTTTTTTGAAAATCTGATTCTGCACAAAAACTAAATATGCTTCAAAGTCAATTACATTACTAACCATTAACACATCCAGGACTGTCATAACATGTTAAAAAATCCAATATCCGATCATATTTTATATTGAAAATGAGTCATTTTGTGTGTATTTTTTCCCATTTCAGTGCCTTTATCATCTAAATGGACATTTAAAGGGTTCATTTTGATTTTTTTTGGATTGTTTTGATCAGGACTGAAGCTGATTAACAGATTTATGCAAAAAAAATAAAAAAAAATATTTATCTGATATATTTTTACAGGGGTCAAAGTTAGTGGATGAAAACAGCCACGAACGCCACCAAAGGGAATTTTTTTGAAAATCTGATGCTGCACAAAAACTAAATATGCTTCAAAGTCAATTACATTACTAATCATTGACATATCCAAGACTGTAATAACGTAAAAAAAATCCATTATCCGATCACATTTTATATTGAAAATGAGTCATTTTGTGTGTATTTTTTCCCATTTCAGTGCCTTTATCATCTAAATGGACATTTAAAGGGTTCATTTTGATTTTTTTTGGATTGTTTTGATCAGTACTGAAGCTGATTAACAGATTTATGCAAAAAAAATAAAAAAAAATATTTATCTGATATATTTTTACAGGGGTCAAAGTGAGTGGATGAAAACAGCCACCAACGCCACATAAGGGAATTTTTTTGAAAATCTGATGCTGCACAAAAACTAAATATGCTTCAAAGATAATTACATTACTAATCTTTGACATATCCAAGACTGTCATAACATGTAAAAAAAATCCAATATCCGATCACATTTTATATTGAAAATGAGTCATTTTGTGTGTATTTTTTCCCATTTCAGTACCTTTATCATCAAAATGGGCATTTAAAGGGTTCATTTTAATTTTTTTATTTATTTTTTTAATATTTGGTAGTTTTGATCAGGACTGAAGTTGATTAACAGATTTATGCAAAAATAATTTTGAAGAAATATTTATCTGATATATTTCTACAGGGGTCAAAGTGAGTGGATGAAAACAGCCACGAACGCCAAAATCTGATTTTGCACAAAAACTAAATATGCTTCAAAGATAATTACATTACTAATCTTTGACATATCCAAGACTGTCATAACATGTAAAAAAAATCCAATATCCAATCACATTTTCTATTGAAAATGAGTCATTTTGTGTGTAATTTTTCCCATTTCAGTGCCTTTATCATCTAAATGGGCATTTAAAGGGTTCATTTTGATTTTTACATTTTTTTTTTCAATATTTGGTAGTTTTGATCAGGACTGAAGTTGATTAACAGATTTATGCAAAAAAAATTGGAAGAAATATTTATCTGATATATTTTTACAGGGGTCAAAGTTAGTGGATGAAAACGCCACCAAAGGGAGATTTTTTTGCCGACAGTGTATTATTGACCGAGTGAAAAATGTAAAATCAAATTTCTAAATTGCATGTAAAAGTAAACTTCCTCAGCAAAAATCATGTCGTTTGAGCCAAAACAGTGAACGTTGTGGTCAAATTAAGAGGAGAAATGACCCCTAGTGGATGTTTTTGCCCCCGATGCCACACAAGGGTTAAACAGGGAAAGAAAAAAAAAAAAAAACATGTTTTTGTGTCACTTTTGATGTTTCCTCTGCGTCACCAGGGGTTAAAGTTGATCCCAAAGTGCCTCATACCGAAGGGATCTGTGGATTTCCCACGGTGCTACAGCGGATCATCAAGATCCTGAACCACTCCAGCTCTCAGAAGGGCTCCGTCAAAACGGGTGAGTGCCGACGTCCGTGCGTTTTGTACCGGGAGTGAGAAAAATGTTTGTTAAGGTGTCCAGAGGTCCAGAAGTGACTCCTCGGCTCGGGACCTGCTCTCGTCCACAGAGGCCGTCGGAGACGAGGCGGGGTTCGGCTGCTGCGTCCAGGAAGTGCTGCACTGCTGCCACGCCACGCTGAGCGAGGAGGGCATCGCCGCACGCCTCGGCCTGGCGCAGCGTCTGGACGCCACGCTGCGGAATTTGAGCGCCGCGACGGACGGTGCAGGTCAGTACCGCGCTACTGACCGGGGAGAGCACACCTTAACCTGGACACATTGTTGGCAAAATCCTGAATAGAGCAGTGTTTTTCAACCACACTGGTGTTTCCTCCAGATCGTCAGGTGAGCCGTGGGAAATTATTCAATTTCACATTTTTTTCCTAAAAAATCATTTGCAGTGTGTTGCAGAGTAATCATGTATAAATACTCTTCACCACTAGAGGGCAGCACAGAACTTTGCCGGTGAAATGTAAAGTGACAGACGTCAGTGTGGTTCATCTCCACCTCCTGCTACCATCTTGTATCAAAGTACTGTGTCAGTGACAGTGATGGAGAAGTTTTTGAAAAGGAAGAATGTGAACCAGGATCTCAGCTCTTCATCCATCAGGTCCAGGTTTCACACTGAGGGAGGCACTATTAAAAAAAGTCCTTGCTTTCTGGATTTACTGGATTCCTGTTGATAAAACTGTGATGAGAAAGACTTTATATTGTTAATAGAGGCTACAGAGTTTAACTTTTTTTTTTTTCACAAATATGTTTATTGAAATTTTCAATTTAAGGACAAAACATATAAAACACACACACAAATACAACAAAATGAAATAAAATCCCTCCCCCCCACCCTAAAACCCACCCTACACTCAATTACAACAAAATGATTGTCTACAGATCAAAGTCTTTTTACGAGGCGTAGAAAGGGAAACCGAATGTCTTTGAAGTCCTCCAGTTTGCCTTTGGCGATATGTCAGTTTCTCCCAGGCCAAGTTACTGGACATCATTTTAATCCACTGTTTCACTCCACGTCTTTCTGTTTCCTTCCATTTCAAAGCAATAACATATTTTGCCTGCACCAAACCAAAATTGACAAGTTTAAGAGTTTCCTCCAGAGTTTTCCAAAGAAAAAAGTGTGTCTTGGCTCAAAAAGGTTGAAAAACACTGGTTTATATTAACAATACTAAGTCATTCTCATCAAAGTTTTATCAACAGGAATCAAGTGAATACAGAAACAAAGTCACACTGACGTCTGTCACTTTACATTTCACCGGCAAAGTTCTGTGCTGCCCTCTAGTGGTGAAGAGTATTTATACAGGATTACTCTGCAACACACTGTCGCTGTGAGAGCAAATGTTTTTTAGGAAAAAGTGTGAAATTGGATAATTTCCCACGGCTCACCTGACGAGATCTCGCGGCACCGTGGTTGTAAAACACTGATATCGGCTCCAGAGTTTCACATTTAACATTTCCGGGTGGTGGTGGTGTGCCTTTCAGATTTCTCCAAACAAAAAAGTGCCTCGGCTCAAAAAAACAAGGTAGAAAACCACTGGACTGGATAAAACGACTGTGTTGTACCTCATGTCCCCCAGCAGGGGGCGGTGTGGGCAGCGCCCTCCTGGCCCAGCTGATGGAGCAGGCCAACCTGAAGCAGTCGGAGCTGGACGCTCACCCGGTGCGGTCCAGCATGAAGCAGCTGCTCCGCTCCCTGGACCAGCTCTGCCCCTTCGAGCCCGACGGAGGCTTCGCCCGGCCGGACTACGTCCGCAGCTTCTTCGACTACGTCAACACGCTGGCGTCCGTGTTGGTGCGCAGCCTCGGCTCAGAAGGTCGGAGGCTTTTTAATTAGAGCGACTCTCAATCTGGAGACGTTTTTTTTGTCGTCGGCCTGCTTTTCTGATCAGTCTTCTTGTTGTTGTTGTTGTTGTTGTTGTTTTTAGATCAGAGCAGTGAAGTGAAACTTGGGAATCCTCTGCTGGTGTTGCTTCAAACTCCATTCCAGCTTCTCTCCCACCTGCTGTTCGACAGACAAGTTTCGCCTGACAGGTACATTCATCCCCGATGTTCATTCGTTCATTTCATTTATTTATTTATTCAACCGTGTTCACATTTGACTTACCAGACTCACACATTAATGTGAACGTGGTGAAAAGCAGCACGATGAAGACGTCGTCTTATTGTTCACGCCCCTTTGAATATATACAGAAAAATCGACGACCATAAACGGCGGTGATCCATTCAGCCAAAATTTTTACTGTGTTTAAAAATCAATCGTTTGAACAATTTTAGAAAACAAAACAAATTTCCCCCATCGCAACATGCAAGTCCCATTTTTTTTTTATATTCCTCCATCTGCATCTCCTTAAACATATTTTTAAATGTGTTTATTGTTTGAGACCATTTTAACGTGTTCTTTAATGAATTCCATAATCCAGCAACTAAGAACCTCTGTCTTCTGGAGGTTCTGGACAAAGGGACACAAAAATGTCCTTTTCGTCTTGTGTCGTCTGTGATCGAGGTCAATTTCATGTAATATTCCTCGTCTTTCTCACCTTTTTCGATAATATTCACACGTTGCACAATCATCTGTATTCAGTTGGTATAACTGGACTTCTGTGCAATACTTAATTATAATGTGCAACATAATTTTTACTTTCCACCCACAATGTGAACACGTCTGTATATAGTATCATATGTATTTCCTGTAAATTAAACACATGTTGTATTGTTCTCAGGACTGCACCTTACCTCCGTTACACCCCACCCTCCTCCTCGCACTATTTTCCTTTCTATGTATTTTTTACATATTCTGCAATATTTTTTTTTTTTAATGTTTCTTGCATATTCTGTTACCGGAGTTGTTTTTAATCTCATTGTACCTGCTACAGTGACAATAATAGGCATTCTATTCTATTCTAGCACAAGTTGAAATAACAGTTTAACAAAGGAAAATATTTTCTTTTGCTGTTTTTATGTTTTTTTGTTTGGTAAGTTGCACACATTCGCTGTTGTTCCACGGAATTTCTCGGTTATTCAGAAATAAGGCACCAGCTTCAGCCTGTTCCTTTCATTATTTTTTTTCTTTAATAATTCATTCAAAACAAGTAAAAAGTTTACGTCCGTCGTTATTTAAAGCTCTTGAATTTGACACGTTTTTTTATGTGTAAAGGGACGACATCAGGCCTTTGGTTTTGCTCTTTATATTATATAACATGATGGTCGATGAGCTTTAAAGTCCGAGTGAAATGTAAAACACTACTTTGCAAAATAACGATATTTGGGGTTCTACTTCTAAGGTTCCTCCGACTCTGCCCCGCCACTGTTGTCGCATAACAAAGTTATTTGAATTTTGAATCTCCAGCCGACGAAGTCGGGGGAATCCTTCTTCTTCGTGGGCCATTGTGGGCGGAGCCTATGTGTGACATCACAAGTTGTTCAGATCTCGATCTGTTGTGTTTCTATCGGCTTGTTTCCTCTTTAATATCCAAGTTTTTACAGTGTTTTGAAGTTATAGTCGGCGTTTTATGAGCCTTGATGAAAGATTGAGCCTGGAAGAGACCGAGAGAGGAGAAAAGGAGCACGGGCGGCGGGAGCGGCTAGCCGCGAGCTCGAGCGGCTAGCGGGAGCCGCTAGCTCGGGCGGCTAGTAGACGATCAAGTAAAACCTGGACTCCTCTTTGGTGATTCCACAGTCAGAAAAGCGCTTCGATCCAGGAAGCCGGTCGTTCTTCCAAAAGTCAGGAGCCTCAAAGCCTCAAAGGTGAAAAGTGGCGGCTGCTGAGGCGAGGAGACGAGGACGAATGGAGGACGAAGCGTCTTCTGCTTCCTCAAACATGTTCCAGACGGGGTCACCGATGGCAGAACCACCTTCTGTGTCTTCTTCATCAATCACTGGGTTTGAAATGACCATGATGATGAAATCTGGTTAAATTCAGCCTCTTCGTGGTCAAAACTCTGATCCTCCATAATGTAAACACAACTTGGGCGTGTGCACAACTCGTGATGTCACTCTATTATTGTCAGAAGCTCCGCCCAGCAGAGGAAATAGCGATGTTTATCGCCTATTTTCTTTTAACATTTTACTCTTCAGCCAGTTGCCATATAAAAATGTCCCTAGAAGCGACAGCCAGAGTGTTTTGGAGGTCGAAGTTTCATTTCACTAGGACTTTAAGCGCCGCTGGTCAGATTGAAGCATTTTTTTCTGAGAACGTCGTCGATCTTCCCGCAGAGTTCTGTCGCTGCTGCAGCAGGAAGGTCTGCGCCTGAGCGTCCAGCAGGTGATTGTCCAGCGCTGCTGCGAGTCCCTGCCGGTGTGGGTCTCCGGCGGCGGCGACTCCGACGCGGACGACGGAGCGTTCGGCGTGGCCTCGCTGTCCCTCCTGCTCCGGCGACGCGCCCGGGATCACGCGGCGTCCCTGGGAATCGCCGAGCCGCCGTCCGACGGCGCGAGCTCGGAGTCCGAGGCCTCGGGGGAGGAGCGCTCCGCCACGCCCACCACCACCACCACCCTCTCCGCCTCGCCGCCGGCGACGAGCTCGCCCGCCTCCGCCAACCCGTTCCTCCTCACGCCCTCGGCGCTGTCCTTCCTGAAGTCTCGCTCGCCGCTGCTCGCCGCCCTGGCCTGCCTGAGCGCCAGCAGGGGCGAGGCGGCGCGCTGGCAGCCCTCCGGCTGGTCCGGCTACTTCCGCGGCGCGCGGAAGGAGGCGGTGCTCGACGGCGAGCAGATCGCCCGGGAGGCCGACGGCCTGCTGAGCGAGTTCCCCGTGCTGCGGGCGTACCTCCACGCCACGGCCGAGCCCGTGCTGGGCGCGCCGCTCGGCGAGGCCCCGGCCGGACTCGGGGCCGTCGTGTGCGGAAAGCCCCTCGTGGGCCTGCTGCTCTCTGGGCCGCAGGGCGAGGCGGCGCAGGCCGCGGCCGCCGAGGCCTTCCGGAACGCCCTGGACGCCAGAGACCTGGACCGGGCGCTGCGCTTGCTGGAGCTGTACGGGCGAGGCTGCAGCCAGGAGGGGGCGCTGAGGGACCGCCTGCTGGCCTGGGCAGCTCTGGACGGTAAGTTGGTCTCCTGGTTTCTTTGACTTAAATCGGGGGCGTCGAACTGATTTCAGTTGAGGGGCGACATCAACCTGATCTGACCTCTGACCTCTCAAGTCAAATATAACATATTAAACTGCAGGTATGGACAAATGCAAAGTCTTTCCTTTTGACCCTTTTGCAAGAATTCTGAAATATACATATTAAAGGAAATCAGATATTATATTTGCAAAAAAAAAAAACACCCTCAGTTACATGTATCTGGATATCCGATTTTTTATTCAGGATTAAAACAATTTGTCATCATTTGGAAAAAAAATTTGAGTTTATGTGTCTAAAGTATCATTTCACATAAGTTGGACTCATCGTTTTATTGTGAAAGGCGTTGCGTCATGTGACCTCCACAGATGCATTCATGTCGGGGGTCAAATTCTGACCAAAGGGCAGTTTTGAATGTCATTTTCGACAATCGAGTGTTTTTAGATCAGCCTCTGTCAGTTTTCTTTTTTTTTTTTTTTTTTATATAATTAGTATTTTATTGTGTTTTCCAAAATGTACAACAGTCAATCCTTCACAATACAAGCACATTTCTCCCAAACTCAATGTTCTTTATAATATCCATACTTGTAATAAAAGGGAATACTCACACAAAACAAAGGAAAAATAAACCGACAAGAAAAATAAAAATATAAATAATGCAAAAATACAAGAAACAGTTGTACCTGAACCAGGGGTAAAAATTAAGAAATACTTTATACATATATATATCTGTCAGTTTTCATATGTATACTTAAAAAAAAAAAAAAAAAATCACATGGTGGCCGGATTAGGTCCTCTGGGGGACCGGTTCTGGCCCCCGGGCCGCATGTTAGACACGCCTGACTTAAATGAAAGCAGTTCTTTCACTCCTCTTTGTCTTTGATCTTTGGTCTGCTTCCATCTCCAGAGGGAGATGAAGGGATCTACCACCTGTTCAGGGTCCAGGACCCCAGCCTGCGGGCCCGAGTGGCCCTGCAGGCCCTGGAGCGCTGGTCTCTGGCCGCCTGTCTGGAGCTGCTGGAGTTCTGCCTCGGTGACCCCGATACTGAGAACCCCCTGAAAACGTCCCTGGAACTCAAGAAGAAGGAGTTGGACCTCTACTGCTGGGTAACGTCGTCGAAGCCGTTCTCTTGTAACTTGTCGCGATGAGTTCAAACGACTTGAAGATGAATTAACTTCCATTGTGAACCTGGTTGTTCCACACGTGTCCCTGGTTCTTCTGGCCTCAGATGTTGAGATTACAGCCTCCGTTGCCCTGGACGACCTGGCAGCAGCTGAGAAGTGAATCCAAGACCAACCCCGAATCTGTTCTATCTCGGATACTCGAAGTAAAAGTGTGTATACCTTTTATGTTTTTATTTTTTTAGCTGAGGATTTTTCAATTCATATTAAATTGCATATTTATTCATGCATTTTCTTTTGTTTCCCCCCCCAGGAGTTTGCTCTGAGCGCACAGTGGGCGGAGCTTTATCCGGTGTCGGAGGAACTGAGTGTGAAGCTGCAGACGGAACATTTGCTTCATGTGCTGGAGGAGGGACAGACGGACGAAGCTTCCCAGGTCTTCACCTTTTCACTCATATTTGACATTTGATCCCCAATGTAGGAAACGTTCTAGGATGAAGAACAGGAGCACGGGGTCATGAGTGTGGGGGCGCGGTAGAGGCGGGGCTTCACTTGGGAGTCGGCGTGTCGGGGGTTGGGTAGTTGCCGTAATTTCTGTTGACCGCTAAGCTACGCTGAGCTACGCTAAGCTACACGCTCCATTCATCTATACGTACCGCGCTGTCGCCGCTCTGTGCCGTTCGTTATTCATTAATGCAGCGGAAGCATCACAATCTCAGCTTTTCGGTCACCACAGCCTCCACGAATCTACGAACCCGACGACCTCGTGCCCTCAGCGGCTGAAGGGTTAAAGGATAAAGGAAGCCCGAAATGTTCAGCGTTATTTTTAGCCGTGAAAAACATTTGCATTCTGACAGTTTTCCCTTTTTGTTTCCCCCACTGTAAAAACTTTGTAGAACATTTTCCCCCTGTACTTTCATGTATATATATGTATATGTATATATATATGTATATTATATATGTGTGTGTATATATATGTGTATATATGTATGTATATATGTGTATATATATGTTCCCCCCACTGTAAAAACTTTGTAGAACATTTTCCACTGTACTTTCATGTATATAGATAGATATAGATGTGTGTATGTGTGTGTGTGTATATATGTGTGTGTATATATGTATGTGTGTATATATATATATGTGTGTGTGTGTGTGTGTATATATATGTGTCTGTGTGTATATATATATATGTGTATGTGTATATATATGTATGTGTGTATATGTGTGTGTGTGTGTATATGTGTGTGTGTGTGTATATATATATATGTGTGTGTGTGTATACATGTGTTTATATGTGTGTGTGTATATATGTATGTGTGTCTGTGTGTGTATATATATATGTATATATATGTGTGTGTGTGTGTATATATATATATATATATATATATATATGTGTGTCTGTGTGTGTATATATATATGTATATATATGTGTGTGTGTGTGTGTGTATATATATATATATGTGTGTGTGTGTGTATGTATGTCTATATAATTTCCCAGTGTGTGATCAATAAAGCCTTTATCTTATCATATTGCTGCTGTATTTGAACAACAGCGACATAATGACAGTGTATCATCACATCAATATTTGCTGTGTGCACTGCTGCCCCCCCCCCCCCCCTTTTACTTTATCTCACCCAGCTTGTGTTGTTGTTCCAGTTGCTGGAGGGCGTGTCTGACGCGGCGGTCGGCCTGCGTGTCTGTGAGAGCGCCCTGGACCGGCGCCCGGGCCTGGCCGCCTGCCACTTCCTGGCCGACCACCTCACCCTGCACTTCCAGAGGCAGGTCTCGCCGTCGCGGCGGCAACACATCCACGCTCTGCACCTGGGCTCAAAGGTTCGTTGTGACTGTTGCAGAAAGACACAGTGTCCAGCGTGTCTTGTTTTTTTTTATTACGTGTCAAGACTTCCAATAGTCCAGGGAACTTAGTGATTTTTAGCTTGAATGTCTGTTTTTCTTTTTTTTGTGTGTACTTTATTTGTGCATTTTTCAACATAAAACAGCAGAAAAACAAGCAAAAAATAAAAGGCTTGCTGAGGAGTGACCGCCCCCCCCCCCCCCCCCCCCCCCCCCCTCCCTACTGCAGGTGCTGCTCACGTTGCCCGAAGCCGCCCGGCAGGAGTATTTCCCGCTGCTGTCGGACCCCCTGCTGATGCTGGAGCAGCTGCTGATGAACCTGAAGGTGGACTGGGCGGCCGCGGCGGTGCAGACGCTGCGGCGCCTGCTGGTGGGCCGGGACGCCGGCTTCGGCGCCGAGGACGTGGACGGGCTGCTGGCGGACTACGCCTCCAGGGCCCTGGACTTCTCCTGCGGCCCCCGGGAGCGAGCCCGATCCGGTCGGTGGCACGAACACCTCCCGTCCCGTCCAAGCAGAGCTTCGTTCGGTCGCAGCGTTAAAAGGTCCAACCCCAAAAATGTCCCTACGGTTTCCTCCCTCAGACTCGGTGATCAGCCTCCAGGAGGCGCTGCTGCAGTGTCCGGCTCAGGACGCCGCCCCGCCGGCCTCCAGCCGCCTCGAGTCGCCGCCGGCTTCCACGAGTGAGACGCCGGCGCGCCGTCCAGTCGTCCAGTCGAGACGTTGGAGCTTCTTGTGTTGACCATGATTTTCTTTTTTTTCTCTTTTTCCCCTCACGTGGGGCGTCGGCCGTGCAGGCAGCACGCCGACACACACCCCCTCGGCTCACGGCTCCGACCGGGAGAAAGACCGGAGCTCCTCGGAGAAGAGGCGCCGCTCGCCCGCCAAGTTCCAGCCGCCCGATCAGCCGCCGGCTCGCAAGGACTGGGTGCCCGACACCCAGCAGCTCATGTGCATGGTCTGCCGGAGGGAGAGGTTCACCATGGTGAGGAGGGGGGGGGGGGGTTCCTCCATCGTGACTTAAAAACAAATGTCAAGCGAAACACCCTCACATCTAATCTCGTAACTCGTAATCTCCTCCATTAATCCAGATCCTCCACAACACAGCAATTCTATCTTGTTGTTTTAAGATTTTACTTTTAAAAGCTCGTTAAAAGGATTGTGCCGTGTATTATGTTTCCCATATCTTATTTGTGCTTAGATTTAATTAATTAATACATTTTTTATATTTTCTTTTTAATCAGGCAGCTCATACATAGTCCATATATTCATGTCAAATCCAAATCATGCAAATATTAAACATACCTGTGTTTGTATGTGTATATATATATATGTATATGTATATGTATATATATATATATATATACACATATATATGTATATATATATGTATATATATATGTGTGTGTATATATATATGTGTGTGTATATATATATATATATGTATGTGTGTATATATATATATATATGTGTGTGTGTGTGTGTATATATATATATGTGTGTGTGTGTATATATATATATATATGTGTGTGTGTATATATATATATATATATATGTGTGTGTGTATATATATATGTGTGTGTATATATATATATGTGTGTGTATATATATATATATGTGTGTGTATATATATATATATGTGTGTGTGTATATATATATATGTGTGTGTGTGTATATATATATATGTGTGTGTGTGTATATATATATATATATGTGTGTGTGTGTATATATACATATATGTGTGTGTATATATATATATATATGTGTGTGTGTGTATATATATATATATATATATATATGTGTGTGTATATATATATATATATGTGTGTGTATATATATATATATATATGTGTGTGTATATATATATATATATATGTGTGTGTATATATATATATATATATATATGTGTGTGTATATATATATATATATATGTGTATATATATGTGTGTATATATATGTGTGTGTATATATGTGTATATATATCATGTATAATATCACCCAATAGTCCAGGACGTGTTAAAATGAAACTGATCTTTCAGCTGCTGCACTTTTTTTTTAAATTTTTAAATTTTCTCATTATATAATTATATAATTATGTACAGTTCTTAACAAATCAAACAAAAAAAGTCAATCTCATTCGCTTAGCTTTAAATTATTGTGACTTTTCATTTATTTTGTTTTTTTACAAATTTTAAATATTTTGTTTTTATTAAAAATGTATCTCATTTTTAATTGTTTAGGCATTTAAAAAAAAAAAAAAACTACAATTCTACTGTCTTTGACTTTGTTTCTGTGATTTCCTCCAGCTGTGGGTTATTCGCTTCACTTTTACTGCGTCAAAACAAACATTTCAAATCGAGTTATATTCAGTTAAACCTGATAATTTTAGACCTTTTTAGAATCGACCTCACGCTGCAGTGATTTCGAAAATTCTAAATATGTTTGTTTGCGTGTTGTTATGGTGTGGAACGGTTTTTACTCACCAGCTTAGCGCATTTAAATTCACATTTCGGAGGAAAAATGACCCACTAGAAAATCTAGTTGCAATAATTCTGCAAAATATAATTCTTTTCAAATTTTAGGTCATTGTGAGGCTTCAAATCTTCAATCGTATTATTTATTAATATGTTTTAACATGGAGACGCGAGGAAAGAAATCCCAGTGGCGTGGAACTACAGTGAGAGCGAATACACGGTCCAGTGTTTTGTATTTTCAAATAAAAAGTTGTTTTTTCAGTTCAACAGGCGGCATCACTGTCGGAGATGTGGCCGCCTGGCGTGCCACGCCTGCTCCGAGAGGAAGATGCTGGTGGACGGGTGTCCAGGAGAGGAAGTCCGGGTGTGCGACCAGTGTTACGACTACTTCCACCCAGAGTAAGGCTCGTCTCACTGCAGCCTTACCGTGCACCGGTGCAAATCTGTGTCTTTACTCAGGCAGGGTAATAAATGTACATCAAATCCACAATGTTCTTCTTTTTTTTTCATTCTCATTGCAGCTCCGACGACGAACTGGAGCCGGAAGAAGGTAAATAAAAAGTCGAACTTTACGCCGATGACGTCTTTGTTTCCGCTTCTCCTGCGAGAGTTTCATTTGTACGTTTAAATTCGTAAAGGAGGATTAAAAGCAGCCGTAATGGACGCTCTGGTTTTGTTCTCTGGGTCCGAGCAGTGGCCGGCAGCCCCGCGGCCACAGAGGACGCTCTGGACGGGTTCCTCCGCCTGCCGGAGGTGGTGCATCGACAGGTCCAGCTCAGCTCCGACCCGACGGAGAACCAGCTGCTGCGGAGCGAGTTCTACTACGAACAGGTCTGCTTCATCTCACTGCTCTGGACCGGTGTGCTTTATGTGCACTTGTTCAGAGAGAACGGTTCAATTCCATTGAGAAATCACCTTTTTCGTGATTATTTTCTGGAAGCAATCATCACTTTTTGTCGCTACTTTTCAGGCAAAATCCCAATAAAATTGCTTTACAACAACAAACCTGTTAAAACAAATAACAGACATTTACGTTAAATAAGGACGACGTGTTTAAAAGAGCAGAGGTATGATGTTTGCGAAACATTTTTTTTTTTTTTAGATTAAGATTAATAGCCTTTGTATGTATTTACATATTATTTCAATATTGTCATGTTTTTAGTAGTTTTCTCAATCGATTAAAAAAAAGACTAATTAATCGCAGAATTTTCTGTAATTAATTGCAATTAATCGCACAATTTTCTGTAATTAATTGCGATTAATCGCATTATTTTTCCCCCGAAGACTGAAGCTTTTAATGGATATTTATCCGGGGAAAACCACGGAATTGACGTCCTCACAACACACAGACTATATTTAAATTAACAGACTATTTTTAATGACGTGACTTTCCAAGATTAGCAAAAATGATAAAAATATTAATGAATGAATTAATAAACATCTAACATAACTCTGTGTTTTGTTAGAGTTTCAAAATCAATTAAGTAAATTAACACATTATTTTTAACAGCACGAGATTTAATATTCTTATAAGCCGCTGATTTCAACGGGCGTTCTGAACCAAAGAAACACATTCTGAAGGCTTTTTTTGTTGTTGTTTCTGCACCTGCCTCTCTTGGTCTGGATTTGTTGGTCACTGTTTCCCTGGTCGTGCCCCCCCCCCCCAGGCTCCCAGCGCCTACCTCTGCGTGGCCATCCTGTCTCTGCACGGCGACCAGACGGCGTGCGGCCACCAGCTCGTCGCCCACTGCCGCTCGCTGTCCCGCAGGCTGAACAGCCCCGAGGTGGACGCCTGCCTCCTCAGCGACATCATGAGGCAGCTGCTGTTCAGCGCCAAGCTCATGTTCGTGAAGGTCGGCCGCAGCCAGGACCTGGCGCTGTGCGACAGGTGAGGGTGAGACGGGTCACCGGGGACGAATCGGACTCTCTCGGCCTCCGGCTCTACAAATGAGATTTGATGAGAAGCTTTATATTTTTCTTTTACCTTTACGTCTTGCACTTAAAGACATCACACTGGGCAATTATGCAATTTGAATCCATCCCATTTCTCATCCTGCTCTTTTATTTAATGTTCAGATGCACCTTATTTGTAAAATTGCACAACTTTTTAAAAAAATATATTTAAAGACGTTTTTTTAATGCCTTTTTTTACCGGTTGCTAAGCAACGAAATTTCGTTGCCAGTTTCCTCACTACTCGACTCAACTCAACTTTATTTATAAAGCGCTTTAAGCAGCCGTAGCTGAGACAAAGTGCTGTACATTGAAATACAAATATAAGAGGCAACATAAAAACATTGACAATGACAAGAAAGAAAGTCTAAGTCGAAGCATAAACTGAAATAATACTGACATTTACTTACAATAATCAAATCAAATCACATTTTCTTTGTATAGCCCTTTACAATAACCCAAAGTGCTTTACAACAAAGCTATAAAAACAATGCATTAAGAAACAAAATACAAGAATAATACATGAAGACAGTAGATAAAACACAGGTGCTGACTGTGCAGGTTGTTGTAAACCTTCCGTTGATCGCAATAAAAACAAACAGAAGTTTAAAATAAATTTTGAAATAATAATAATGAACTTTACCTCAAAAACACAAAATCAAACGACATTGAGTCTTGTTTTGCTTTCTTGTAGAATGACTTTTTTTTTTTTTTAAACATGGTTTGTTTACTCAAGATTCAGTTAAACAATGTTATATTGGACATCGCCTATAGTTTTTCTTCCCTCCCCGAACCCCCCAGTCGACATAGAACAACAAGTAACAACTAGATGATCTGCATTTCCCGCGGCAAATGCATGATAGTGTGAATGCTGCTAGCAAACTGTAATGCTACCTGCGGCCGGTAGACTGTAATGCTTTGTCCTGCCGGCCCGTCTCTGGTCTGGAGTGAGAGTTGAAACTTGTGCAACTTTTTGAAATGCTACCTGCGGAAGGTAAGCTGTACTGCTTTGTCCTGGTGACCCGTCTCTGGTCTAGACTGAGAGTTTAAACTTGTACAACTTTTTTAAAAAGTGTCAACAGTTAAAAAAGTGACAAAAACTTGTACAAATTTCAAAAAATGTCAACAGTTGAAATAGTGGAACAGTTGAATAGTTGAAATCGGTTAAGATTTGAAGAAGTTATAGCGAGTTAAAACATTTCTCCATCCGTTAACATTGGAAAAAAAGTTGCACAAAAGTTGAAATATTTCAAAAAGTTGACGAGATTTCAAAAAGCTAGAGCTTAGCCGGAAAGTCCCAAAAAAGTTGCACTTTTGCCATGCATTCACACTAACAAGCCAGGCAGGTTGAAAGGAAACATACAATAATAACACTGACAATAATCACTGCCAGTAAAATACATTAAAATGCACACGGAAATGTAATTAACTGATCTCCAGTAGGCTTTCCTCACGAATTATTAATATACAGTTATACAATTTCAACTGCGTCCATCTTTTGAAAATAGGCAAGAAAAGAGTCCCAAACATCGTGAATTTTATTAACTGAGCCTTTTGTTTGTGTATCTGATTTTTTTTTCAAGGAAACCTCTTGTAGAATGATTTTGTCGTCATTTACATCCTTGCGTCTCAAAATGTGACTATCGGTGAAAAAAGGCGCTTTTAAAATAGTGATAATTCCGGCCTTTTGTTAAAATAACAATAGAAAAACTTGGCTAATAAAATGTTCTTTCAGTTTTGAGACGATCTTTTTTTTATTTTTTATTAATTGGCTTACAAGTTAAAGTGATTAAAGAATAATAATAAATCTTCAACATGGTTGTCCGACTGCGGTTCTAACTTCCTTCCGTCTGCAGCTACATCAGCAAAGTGGACGTGCTGAAGATCCTGGTGACGGCCAACTACAAATACATCCCTTCTCTCGACGACATTCTGGAAACGTCCGCCGTCACGCGTCTCCGAAACCAACTTCTGGAGGCGGAGCACTACAAGCTGGCCGTGGAGGTGAGGCCGCGGGACGGCGCTCCATTTATGCTTCTATTTATTATCCCCCGCCGTGGCCGATAGGCCCCGAAGGGGGATCTTGAAACAGTCTCCGTACGTCCGTACGCCCGTCCGTTCGAACGTTTCTACCTATATCTCGGCAACCCCTGGGCCCACAGTGACCAAACTTCACATGTGGATACATCTCAGAGGGGGAAGGGATACTATGGTGACCTTGACCTAATTTGCATATTAAGTAGGTCACAGGGTCACGAAGTGCTTAAAAACACATTTTGGGCTCTGGAGGCCTAGGTTTTTGAGCTAGGGCTCTGGAATTTTATACACACCTACTAGTACTCTGGGGACACCCTCCAGCATACCAAGTGACCTGACCTTGACCTTGACCTTGAAGATTGGTAGGGTCTGAAGTTTGCTCGTCATGGTTGCACAATACATGTATTTTCATATAAACATTTCTCCTCATTTCTCAGCAGTTCCTGGGCCCACAGTCACCAAACTTCACACATGGACACTCCACCTGGGGAGAAGGGGCACCATGGTGACCATGACCTAATTTGCATATTAGGTCACAGAGTCACTAAGTGCATAAAAACACCTTTTGGGCTCTGGAGACGTATTTTGACAAAGCTTATGAAGAAGACCTTTCAGATTCTACATAATTATCTACCAGGACCCATGGAACACCCTCTAGTGTACCAAGTGTGCTGCCTTAGAGCTGCTTTGTGAGAAAATATAAAGCCCTCCGGCGGGGGATTAGCCCAGCAACGGCCTTCTTGTTTAATTTAAAAAATCAGATTATCAGGAGGGTTTGTGTTGGTCAGGTTTCCACCAAGAGCAGCCTGGACCCCGGCGGCGTGTGGCAGGCGTGGGCGATGGCCACCCTGAAGGCGGGGAACCTGTCGGGGGCGAGGGAGAAGTTCTCCCGCTGCCTGAAGGCGCCGCTGGACCGGAACCAGCTGAACCGCGGGCCGCCGCTGCTGCAGGACATCGTGCAGCACCTGGAGAACGCCGTCCGGCCCGGCCTGTCTGTGGTAAGACGGCGCTAAAATTACCCCACGCCCCCCTCCCCCCGCCTGAATTCACCCCCGGCGCCGTTACGTAAACGGGCGAGGAGTTGTGAAGGTCGCGACACCCGGGGAATTTCACGTTTAGATGCCGGGGCGACACGAGGCGACGGCGGCAGGAGGCGGAGCTCGGTGGTTACGTAAGAGGTTCACTGGAAACCTTGGAATTCTGACTTTTTTGGGGGGAATTCTGACTTTTAAACTCAGAATTCTGACTTTAAACTCAAAAGTCTGACTTTTAAACTCAGAAGTCTGACTTTTAAACTCAGAAGTCTGACTTTTAAACTCAGAATTCTGACTTTTAAACTCGGAAGTCTGACTTTTAAACTCAGAAGTCTGACTTTTAAACTCAGAAGTCTGACTATTAAAATCAGAAGTCTGACTATTAAAATCAAAAGTCTGACTATTAAAATCAAAAGTCTGACTTTTAAAGTCAGAAGTCTGACTTTTAAAGTCAAAAGTCTGACTTTTAAACTCAGAATTCTGACTTTTAAACTCAGAATTCTGACTTTTAAACTCAGAAGTCTGACTTTTAAACTCAGAAGTCTGACTTTTAAACTCAGAAGTCTGACTTTTAAACTCAAAAGTCTGACTTTTAAACTCAGAATTCTGACTTTTAAACTCAGAAGTCTGACTTTTAAACTCAGAATTCTGACTTTTAAACTCAAAAGTCTGACTTTTAAACTCAGAATTCTGACTTTTAAACTCAGAATTCTGACTTTTTCTCAGAAGTCTGACTTTTAAACTCAGAAGTCTGACTTTTAAACTCAGAAGTCTGACTTTTAAACTCAGAAGTCTGACTTTAAACTCAGAAGTTTGACTTTTAACTCAGAAGTCTGACTTTTAACTCAGAAGTTTGACTTTAAACTCAGAAGTCTGACTTTTAACTCAGAAGTTTGACTTTTAAACTCGGAAGTCTGACTTTTAAAGTCGAAAACACAAAATCAAACGACATTGAGTCTTGTTTTGCTTTCTTGTCCCTGTGTTGTTTTTTTACTGTATTCCTCATCACATGTTCATAAAATCCAACCAGTAACCAGCTAAAACACAATGAACGTTGATTCCCAGCCTTTCGACGAAGACATCCTGTCGTCCCTGCGGGAGCTGGAGGCCGTCCTGTCCGGCGCGGCGCCGCCGCCGCCGCCGGAGAAGCCGCCGCCCGGCCGCCTCCACCAGGAGTGTCTCCACTACCTGAACGCCTACGGGACTCACCTGGCGCTCGTCGGCTTCTACATGAGACACGACTGCGTCACCGAGGCGCTGACGTACCTGCTGCACAAGGTGAGGCGGCAAGATGGCCGCCGCCGCCGCGCCGCCTTTCTCCTCCTTCGTCCCCCCGGCGGTTTATATAGACAGAATTTCCTCCATTCTTTAGATTTTTATTATTATGAATTAGTTGTGTGATCTTAAGGTGAAACGTATAACATCAGTCCTTATATTTAAATATACGATTCTAATAAATACTGCGATCATTTGTTCCACTTTATCAATATTGGATCAAATACTTTTAGTCTTGGTGTTTTATTTTTCATTCATGACTTAAATGCTAAAAATAATTACTGAAACAAAAAAAAAGTTTCGAAAATGTTAGCATTAGCATAAAAAAAATACGTTTCCCTGTTATGATTTAATTTAACTCTTTAATTTTTCCTCCGTATTTCTGGAGACTATTTAGAATGTTGATGCAGAAACGCTACAATTTTTACGTGAATCCTAATATTTTCCTACATTTCGTCTTTTTATATATAATAAGAGAAAATAACTGTTACTTTCTGCGAATGAGTCAAAAGTTATCCAGTTGAATTGTAATTTTATTTCTGTATTTTGCTTGAGGGTTCAAATCCATGTAGCAATAATCAGTTAAAAAAAAAAGAAAGAAAAAATCACGGGTGCCGGCGCCAGATTTTTCCTGCTGCTGAATGAATTGGATTCGCTCGCTGAAGTCAAAACAAGACGTCGCCCCGGGCGTCAGAAGAGCCTGACGGAGGCGCCGGGGTCGTCTCACCCTCTTCTGCTGAAGATTCTCCGAAAAGCAGGCGGAGATCAGGACCGTCGTTCTTGTTGAACGTCGTGAGAGACGCTGAGGCTGCAGGAGGAAAAACCAACGCTTGATTCAAATCCTCAGAAATATACGAGCTGGCAGTGACGTCATGACCAGTTTTCATGTGTGGGGACATTTTAAACCGGGGGTGTCCAACATGAGGCCCGGGGGCCAGAACCGGTCCGCCATATGATCTAATCCGGCCGCCATGGGATTGTGATTTTTTTTTTTTTTAAGTATAAACATGAAAACTGACAGAGGCTGATCTAAAAACACTCGATCGGCAAAAATGACATTCAAAACCGCTCTCGGTCAGAATTAATTAATATATCTGTGGAGGTCACATGACGCAACACCTTTCACAATAAAGGTGTCCATCTTATGTGAAGTGATACTTTAGACACAAACTCAAAACAATTTCCAGATGATGACAAATTGTTTTAATCCTGAATAAAAATACGAGATCCAGATACAGGTGACTGAGGTTTTTTTTTTTTTTTTGCAAATATAATATCTGATTTCCTTTAATATGTATATTTCAGAATAGACAAATGGCAAAATTCTTGCAGTTGCAAAAGGATCAAAAAAAGGAAAGACTTTGACATTTGTCCATATCTGCAGTTTAATGTTATATTTGACTTGTTGGGCCTCCAGAGGTCAGGTCAGGTTGATGAAGCTCCTCAACTGAAATGACTTTGTGTAAACAATCTCAGGAGTGTCCAGACGAAGTGTTCCTGGAAGGCGTTCTGCAGCCCAGCCTGGAGCGCGGCCGCCTCGGCATGCTGCAGGGGATCCTGGAGAAGCTGGACCCCAGCCTGGAGACCTGCAGCCGCTACCTCATCGCCTCCTGCCACTTCCTGCAGCGCCGCGGCTTCTTCCACTCGCTGTACCAGCTGCAGCAGTTCATGACGGTCAGTCCCGCTCGTATAGATGGGTTGTTTGGTTTTTTTTATTGTCTGACCCAAAGGGCGTCTATGGGAGAGGATTAGGGCCACTGTGGGGAATAAAACCTGAATTCTGACTTTTTTTCTCAGAATTCTGACTTTTAAACTCAGAATTCTGACTTTTAAACTCAGAAGTCTGACTTTAAACTCAAAAGTCTGACTTTTAAACTCAGAAGTCTGACTTTAAAGTCAAAATTCTGACTTTTAAACTCAGAAGTCTGACTTTTTTTTTTTAGAAGTCTCACTTTTTTCTCGGAAGTCTGACTTTTAAACTCAAAAGTCTGACTTTTAAAGTGAAAAGTCTGACTTTCAAAGAAGTCTGACTTTTAAACTCAAAAGTCTGACTTTTAAACGCAAAAGTCTGACTTTTAAAGTGAAAAGTCTGACTTTCAAAGAAGTCTGACTTTTAAACTCAGAAGTCTGACTTTTAAACTCAAAAGTCTGACTTTTAAACTCAAAAGTCTGACTTTTAAACTCAAAAGTCTGACTTTTAAACTCAAAAGTCTGACTTTTAGACTCAAAAGTCTGACTTTTAGACTCAAAAGTCTGACTTTTAGACTCAAAAGTCTGACTTTTCTTCCACAGTGGCCCTAATCCTCTTCCGTAGGTGTCATCGTGGAGTCCTGCCAAACAAAATGACGTCATTTCCTTCGTCCAGCTCCGTCTGGCCGAACACATTAGTTAGTTCGGTTCCAGCCGTCCTGCTGAACCTCGTCGGAGCTGCACTGCCGACACTTCATGGTGTTCCAGCTCCTTAATCACCATCAGTCATATTTTAATCATATTTAGCATATTTAACATCGCTACTGTCTGAGAGCCGCAGCTCGTTCAAATGTCGTGATGCACCTGAACGCATCGCTCCGAGCTCCTGCAGTTAAAACCATACAAACATGGCGGCTCGGACACAAACTCTCTTTTATTACTGAAACGAGTTTCTGACGGCACAGGAGGCGAGAAATAAACTGTTGAAAAATTTAAACGCCACTTCAGAGACGTGTGGCTGCCATGAGGGGGTGTGGCCTGTGGTGAGGGGGGCGTGGCCTGCGAGTTCCGGCAGAAGCTCTTGTCTGCAGGCGTCTTTACTCTCATAAAGCTCAGTGGCTCCAGCAGGAGACGGCAGATCTTGTGGCCTGACCTCACATGTTGGTTTGGACAGGATCACGTTCGCGCCGCCATGACCTGCATCCGGTTCTTCACGCACGGCGCCGCCTCGTACCTGCAGCTGGGAGAACAGCAGGTAGGACCTCCCCTTTTCACTCGCCGATAGAAAGCGAAGCCGCCGGCGCCCCCTTGACTCTCGCCGTGCCTCCGCCGCAGCGCTGGCTGGTCCGAGCCAAGGAGCACCTGAGGACGTACCTGCAGGAGCAGCAGGCCCGGGGGGGCAGCCGGAGGAGGTCCCAGGTCAACTCCTTCAGGAAGATGATGTCCTCCAGCGACGTGTCCAGGTGGGACGCCAAGTGTCTGATTTTGGACAAACCGCGCACACGCACACACTCGTCCACTTCCAGTCGGCGATAATATTTGATGTTTTCTACTATTGTTCTTTCAATTATCAAAATCATGTCTTTGTTTTGTGTCACTTTGTTTTCGCTTTTGTTATCATTGTTGTTATTTTTGTCTAGATGGAGCTTCTCAGGCTGGTTTAATCTAGAAATCATGTTACTGTCTAGCTAGAGCTGCTCAGGCTGGTTTAATCTAGAAAATCATGTTCCTGTCCAGATAGAGCTTCTCAGGCTGGTTTAATCTAGAAAATCATGTTCCTGTCTAGATAGTACTACTCAAGGTTGGTTTAATCTAGAAAATCATGTTATTGTCTAGCTAGAGCTGCTCAGGCTGGTTTAATCTAGAAAATCATGTTCCTGTCCAGATAGAGCTTCTCAGGCTGGTTTAATCTAGAAAATCATGTTACTGTCTAGATGGAGCTGCTCAGGCTGGTTTAATCTAGAAAATCATGTTCCTGTCTAGATAGAGCTGCTCAGGCTGGTTTAATCTAGAAAATCATTTTACTGTCTAGATAGAGCTGCTCAGGCTGGTTTGATCTAGAAATCATGTTACTGTCTAGATAGAACTGCTCAGGCTGGTTTAATCTAGAAAATCATGTTACTGTCTGGATAGAGCTGCTCAGGCTGGTTTAATCTAGAAAATCATGTTACTGTCATGATAGAGCTGCTCAGGCTGGTTTGATCTAGAAATCATGTTACTGTCTAGATAGAACTGCTCAGGCTGGTTTAATCTAGAAAATCATGTTACTGTCTGGATAGAGCAACTCAGGCTGGTTTAATCTAGAAAATCATGTTACTGTCTGGATAGAGCTGCTCAGGTTGGTTTAATCTAGAAAATCATGTTCCTGTCTAGATGGAGCTGCTCAGAATGGTTTAATCTAGAAAATCATGTTCCTGTCTAGATAGAGCTGCTCAGGCTGGTTTAATCTAGAAAATCATGTTCCTGTCTAGATAGAGCTGCTCAGGCTGGTTTAATCTAGAAAATCATGTTACTGTCTAGATAGAGCTGCTCAGGCTGGTTTAATCTAGAAAATCATGTTCCTGTCTAGATGGAGCTGCTCAGGCTGGTTTAATCTAGAAAATCATGTTACTGTCTAGATAGAGCTGCTCAGGCTGGTTCAATCTAGAAAATCATGTTACTGTCTAGATGGAGCTGCTCAGGCTGGTTTAATCTCGAAAATCATGTTACTGTCTAGATAGAGCTGCTCAGGCTGGTTTAATCTAGAAAATCATGTTACTGCCTAGATAGAGCTGGTTTAATCTAGAAAATCATGTTACTGTCTAGATAGAGCTGCTCAGGCTGGTTCAATCTAGAAAATCATGTTACTGTCTGGATAGAGCAACTCAGGCTGGTTTAATCTAGAAAATCATGTTACTGTCTAGATAGAGCTGCTCAGGCTGGTTCAATCTAGAAAATCATGTTACTGTCTGGATAGAGCTGCTCAGGCTGGTTTAATCTGAATCTAAATACAGTTGGAAAGTATTTGGATCAGTGTGATTACTGTAAAAAATATATATATATATGGGTTGCAGCCTCTGTTAAAAGCACCTATGAATGACTGTGTTGTATATATTAAAAAATATATATATATATTAAAAAAAAAAGTTTCTGATTTCGTCAGAATCCCAAATACTCACACTGATTTTTCTTTTTTTTTTTTGCCAGACACATGAACACGATCGAGCTCCAGCTGGAGGCGACTCGTTTCCTGCATCGCTGCGAGACGTCCTCTAAAGCCCCGCAGGCCGCCGCTCCGTCCCCCAAGTCCCCGGCGTCCCCGGCGCCGCCCACCCTCTTCGGAGGAAGTCCGATGAAGGCCGAGGTCGCCTGCCGGGTGAGATTCCCCGCGGCTTTTATATATCGTCGATATCAGACGTTGTAGCCCAGGAGCCACACGACGGCGAAATAGAACATTTAGGCACAATTTTACGTTTTTCTTTGTTGAAGTCAAAACTAAGCCTGATGAAAATGTCTATATTTTCACAAAAAACCAAACAATTACGACCAAAAATGACTAAAATCTTTTACACAAGCCAAACTTCTGGTGCTAAAACACAATAAAAGAAAAATGTTCTCTCGCTGTTGAATTATAGATGTTTTTATCAACTTAAATATCTTCAATATCTCACTACTGCGTTGTCTCTGCCGCTCTTAAGAAATTTGCTTTGGATTGAATTTAACGAAAATATATCATTTAAGATAAAATACAAGTAAGAAGTTTGAACATTTCACATCCAATCTTATAAAAATATTAAAAAATATTCTTCGGTTTGCACCATTAATCTGTTTTTAATGTGTAATATATGTAATGGGGAAAAAATTTAAAATCATTAATTATTGTCCAACCATTTAACTCATTAATTAATATTTTCCTGACCATGGAAATAAAGTTGAAGTAGTATTTTGTTCACTGTAATTATTTTCTTCCAGTTATGTAATTGCTCCTTTTTAAAATGACAATTTCTCCCTTAATTTCAATAAACATTCAAACCTTTTGATCTGCAATCTTCATAATTTTACTGTTTTATTCACACATTTTTATTTTCTGACTTCATCCAAGCACTTTAACATGTAACTGAGGAAATTTACTTTCATTTTAGTATTAATTAATCTCTTTATTTTACTTTGAAACAAGCACAAACCGTTGTATACGTATATATATATATATATAAAGACGATATTTTCCTGCAGGTGATGCTCGGAGGGAAAAACATCGAGGAAGGATTTGGGATTGCGTATCGAGTCATACAGGTGAGTCTTTCTTTCCCCGCCGCACTTTTTCTTCTTCTGCTTTTATTTTGACGGGTCGTTCCCCCGCCAGGACTTCCAGCTGGAGGCGCCGGTCGTCTACGTGCGCGCCGGCCAGCGCCTCGTGCGGCAGCGGCAGTACGGCGCCGTGCGGCAGCTCCTCAAGTGCGTCGGCGAGTCGGGCGCCGCCACCAAGAACGACTGCGACGCTTTGATCCTGAGCTGCGTCGCCGTCGCCGACAAAGGACCCGCCGACGTGAGTGAGGAGGAGGGGGGGGGGAAGGGGCGGGGTTTAGCGAGCGGCCGAAGGATGATTTTTGTGTCCCGTTGTGTTGGATCCAGGCCAAAGAGCTGGAGACGCTCATCCTGGACATCAAAAGCACAGAAAACAAGGTTTGTGTCTTTTTACTCACGTTAAGACGTCTCGCCGTCCTCCATGTCCCCCATGTCCTCCCCGAGCTCAGTCTCCCAGTTACTCCTAATCTTCATGAGGGACGAACTACCGAGCGAAGCTCTGTGGTCATTTGGGACCAGAACTGTCTTTAGACTTACCGGAGATTCTCTTTGTCCTTTCAAAAGATCAAAGCCTTCCTGGCGTGCGGGAAGCTGCGGCCGGCGTACCTGCTGGCCGTCAAGCTGGAGGCCGTCCGGGCGCGTCCGCTGGTGCAGGACGTGCTGCAGGCGGCCGAGGCGGCGCAGGACCTGGTGATGCAGAACATCTGTCGCCAGTGGTTGTCGGAACACGACGGCAAGTCCGCCCAGCAGCGTGCGGGCCGAGCCGGCGCCACCACCAGGTGAAGAAGAAGAAGAAGAAGGCAGGTACCGGCACCCTCGGAGTCAGTGGAGGGGGGGGACTTGAATATCAATACAACTGGAATTGGGATTAAAAACAAAAAAAAAAACTGCACTAGATCTTCGGGTCCTCTGCGAACACGTTAGCAACACTTTCATCCACTCATCGTTACTTTGATGCTTTGATGTGTCTCGTCATAAAGCTACAGTAAATCCACGCAGACGGGAAACGTGGTTCACTGAGCTGAGAGCCTGGAATCCTTCATGAAATGGTCAAAAGGACACACAAACACAAATCTGCTGCAAGAAGGTAGTAGATTATACCTCCTTAGTTCCCGTTCTACTCGTCTTACAGTTTAACTGCACCGGTCGAACCACGCGTATCGTGAATAAAGTTCTCACGGCTCAAATATGTCGAGGGAAACGTCACATTTTATAGCTTCTTAAATCGATCTTCAAATGCTTTTTTTTTTTTTTTGTATTTGCATTCATGACGGCTAAAACTGACCAACCGGAGGCGGATTTATCTCGCTGCTCTGCCAGTCCACACTGAGGGCAAAGAAAACCCGGGCGACAAATCTCCGGCAAAGTAGCTAAATCTATTTTTTTTTTTTTGTTTTAAATATCTGTCTGATATGAAGACACACACTCACACATGGAATCAAAAAGCCAATATGAACGTGCACTAATAAACGTCACCACACGGAGACAAACCTCCCGTCAGCCATCGGTGTTTGCTAATGCGTTACCGCGGAAACGCCGGAGTCGAACTCTGCACACTTTGTCCGACAGAAGTGTCCAATTGCCACGAAAACCCAGACGACTTTCCACTGTCCTTTTTATTTTTTATTTTTGATTCCAAGCGGCTCGTCCGCCGCTTGTAAAACCTGCAAATCACCGCCGTGCTTTATTATCAGAAGAGGGAAGTGTTACGGCGACGCCCCGCCCCCTCGGGCGTTGAACTGCCAACCGCCTCCTACCTCAGCCTTCAGTCACGCTGGTCATATAGTCCCTTGTTTTCCTTTTTGTATGTTTATCTGTAAACGCCGCCGGTCGTACGGAACGTTCCGTGATCCGACGCTAGCGTCGATTAGAAGGAGGGAAATTATTATTTTTTTAAATTTTGGGCATTAAAGCTTCAGATGCAGAAAGGGAAACGATTCAAAATGATTAAATGTGCAGTTAATAAGACGATAAAATTAAATGAGAGATAAATGAATAAGAGGCTGTGATTGTAACAAATAATTAAAAAAAAAAAACTCAATTTAATTAAATTCAACCTGCTGCACTTTACGATATTTGAAAAACGATCGATATTCGTTCAATCAGAGTTTATTTTCCTCTCCAGCTGTGACTGACTTTTACACGTCTAATCTCAAAATGTTCACAACAAAAAAAGGGATTTAACTGTTGCCATGTTTTTGTTTTGTTTTTCTTTAAATGAAATCATTTGTTCAGGTCATTAATCGTCTCCGGTTTATACGTCGCTTCTTTCTGCTGCACTACTCGGAGGATTGAGAAGAAAAAAACAAAACAACAAACTGATAATAATACTGTGATACTGAGTGTTTGTTAGTAAAAAAAAAAAAAATTTTTGGTTTCCTGTCGTCGTCCGTCGCTGCGACGGTTTGTGCCTCACCACTGCCGCACTTTATACCCGACGAATTAAAACGGCAGTCCGGCTGCAGACGTTTCTTTGTAATGTAAATGACGGTTGAACTGTGAATTCGATCACTCGTATAATAAAAAATTTGTGGGAAAAAAAACAGAAAAATTGTCTGATTCCTGTGTGAAAACCACGAATTTAGTACTACGTACTTTTTTTTAATCATTAAAACTGCTACGTGAAGCTTCTGTGACATTGCAATTAAATTTAATGGACATTTTTACAATAGAATTGAGGAAAATGGTAAAAAATTTTGAAAATTCTTGTCATTTTCTTGAACGCCGTCCGTCATGTGAAGTGCATCTTTCCTCTCGGTTAGCGTCGTTTAATAAATCATGCAGCCCTACATTCTGCGTGGCGTCCTACATTCGGCGTGGCGCTCACCTCGGGGGGGTTCCGGGGGGGTTCCCCGGGGCTCCGGCACTGAAACCAGCCTGACGCCTCCTTTAACTTTCACATGTTTTTTTTTTTAAATCATCATTTTCAGAGCAGATCAGTTCAGCAGTTTTTCTCCCAGGACGCTGAAACGTTTAATTCAAGTTTCAGTCCAAAACTGTTTAATCTCATATTTCATTTTTTGGGGGGTTTTTTTTAACCCGAGAAATTTTGCTGTTTTGACAGAAAACTGGTTTAAAGTTCTAAAACTCAAGAACCATAATAAAATAAGATTGTAGAACATATAGTGCCACGATATAGACTCTCCATTAGAACAGATTATAAAGTTGTTTAAAATTATTACCTTCATATTTATTTGATATTTACGTGTTCCGAACTGCACTTTAACATCAGCGACTGCAAAAAAAACAAAACAATTCTTTATGGATTTTTAACTTTATTGTAAATTGTGATCTTTTAATGTCATTTTTTGAATCATAAATAGAATTTAAATTGACTTTGAAAGCTTCTTTTAACATGAACTCAAATTATTAGATTTTTTTTCTCAAATGTTGCTTTTTATGTACAAAGGTGGGTTTTTTTTACGTTAATATGGAATTTTATTTACCTGTGGAAGAAAGAAGTCGTACTTCATCCATCCTTTTCATATTTAACTGCATCTCAACATCCGTTCCTGCTGGAGGTCAAAGGTCACGCCGAGGTGAGATGCATTTTTTTATTTTTCACCCTCATTTTAAACAAAACCACGTATTTCACCCCACTGTGTCCTCAGGTACCAATGATCTTATCCTAAATATGATGTTTAACCTTAAAATGTTCACTTATGTTCCATATTTTGCATTTTTGATGCATTATCTGTCTTTTGTGACGAAATATTTCAAAGAAGTTACAGAAAACAGTGATTTATAATGGAATTCATGCATATTTTATTCCTAGAATTTCCCAAAATGTTTGAAACTATTTACTTAGTTTGACATTTTTGTGACATTTAGTGTGACTTTTGCGTTTATTTTCTCCTCGTGGATTATTCTGTCATTGAAAGCAGGATTTTCAAAATAAGATCGGAGCATCTGTTGTGAATAACGGGACAAATATCCTCAAAATATGCTTGAATGACATTTTTACTCCTGGGAAATGTTTCCAGACTTTGTGTCATACTTTAATATATAATCCAATTTTCTTTCTCTCGTTCTATATTTAAATGTTTCTTATTCATGTTATTTTTCTCCATACCCATCGAGACGTTGCACGTGACTATAAACTGGAATGCTGTAGATTTAAACTCGATGCAGGGTGAAATTAAGTGATTTTAATCGACGGAAAAGCTTAGAAATGGAAGCTTTTGAAGTCGAGCATCAAAATACTACAGGTCAGATTAGAAGGCATTTATTTGTTGGCCTCTTTTGCGGAGTTTATATCCTGAAATCACTCGGAATTGCTCACTGTATACAATGAAATAAACACCAAACTGTCGTATATTAATAGAATTATTCTTTCTTTTTTAGGATTCGGAACTTAAAACGAAGCACAATTGTCCAGATTGGTGTTCCAATGACATCACCACGGCGAGTTTCTACCAAGATCTCAGTTTATTTACATAAAATGTAAACATTCAACTCGGAACATGAACGTACGTGTAGTAAAAGGCATGTTTCGCTCGTATATAAAACACAGAATGTAAACTCTTGGCACCCGAACGCTGCGGAAAAGGAGACGTGAGAAGGGACGTTTCCTTCGTTCCCAATGTAAAACTTAGAATCTCGTCCAGCAGATATGCAAACGGCGACGACGACGACAAAAAAACCAAAAAGAAGAGAAAGCGGAGCGGTAACGCCGCCGCGAGGCTGATCCCAGGTCTGCTTGTTGGTCTGGAACTCGCTGGGGCTGGATGCTGGAGGAGAGACGCTGTATGAACCCCTGAACTGGTTTCAGAAATGGCGGCGGAGAGAAAAAAAGAAAAAAAAAAAAACCCAGAGCGAAGCTGATGAAGATGCTGGTCGTTTACCCTGCGTTGACCTTCGACCGACCCGGCGGCGTCACGATACATCACGTTGCTTTTCGTTTTTTTTTTTTTTTTTTTTTGCCTACGCTGTTATTCACATTGTGTCACAAAAATATAGAGTCCAAAAAGGTATTTGTGGTTACATGATAATACAGTTGAGTGGTTTTGGTTGTTTTTTTTTTTTTTTTTTTAAAAGAGAGAAAAAAAAAGGTCTTAGAGCACCAAAATACTCAAGTTATTATAATGTAATTACTACATTGTTATACAAAAAGAGAGAGAGAACTTCCACGTCACGTCAGAGGACTTCTTACAGAATTGACCTGACTGCTTATTTGGGTAAGAAAAAAAACGTCCATTTTGTACAGAACATTTAAAAGCGTGATTAAAAAGCGAAGGAGGCGTTCAGTCCCACTGGATGGCGAGGAGCTCGCAGCTGACCTCCCACAGCCGCCGCGCCGTCTCCGCGCTGCGGCCCTGCGGCGCCACGAAGGCGGGGGCGCAGTCACTGGAAGGGAGGAAGAGGAGGAGGAGGAGGAGGAGGAGGAGGAGGAGGAGGAGGAGGAGGAGGAGGAGGAGGAGGAGGAGGAGGAGGAGGAGGAGGAGGAGGAGGAAGAGGAGGAGGAGGAGGAGGAGGAGGAGGAGGAGGAGGAGGAGGAGGAGGAGGAGGAGGAGGAGGAGGAGGAGGAGGAGGAGGAGGAGGAGGAGGAGGAGGAGGAGGAGGAGGAGGAAGAGGAGGAGGAAGAGGAGGAGGAAGAGGAAGAGGAAGAGGAAGAGGAAGAGGAAGAGGAAGAGGAAGAGGAAGAGGAGGAGGAAGAGGAGGAGGAAGAGGAGGAAGAGGAAGAGGAGGAAGAGGAAGAGGAGGAAGAGGAAGAGGAAGAGGAGGAGGAGGAGGAGGAGGAGGAGGAGGAGGAGGAGGAGGAGGAGGAGGAGGAGGAGGAGGAGGAGGAGGAGGGATTATTACAGGATGAAAGCCCCTGACTCAGCACTCTGACTGCAGTCATCTGATTCCTCTCTGACCTTGTGCTGCTTCAGCCTGCAGGGTTTGTTTGTTTTTTTTGTTGTTGTTTTTTTTTCTCATTTCAACTCGATTCAACCGCTGCTCTTACTCTGGAACGTTGACAATATTTGTTTTCAGTTCCTGTATTTGTTTCAGGGACCAACGTAGAACATTGGCAGTAAGAATCTAGAATCTAACATCTAGAATCTAGAATCTAACGCCGGCTTTCATAAATATTCCTACGGAAAACATAACGAGCATGAACACATAATACACATTTTATATATATGTATGTATTTATGTATGTGTGTACATATATGTATGTGTGTATGTATATGTACATATGTATGTATATGTGTATATACATGTATGTGTATGTATGTATGTATATATGTATGTATATATGTATGTATATATGTGTGTGTGTGTGTGTGTGTGTGTGTGTGTGTGTGTGTGTGTGTGTGTGTGTGTGTGTGTGTGTGTGTGTGTGTATGTGTGTATATATGTGTGTATGTATGTGTGTGTATGTATGTGTATGTATATATATATATGTATGTATATATATATGAATGTGTATGTATGTATATGTATGTAGATATATGTGTGTGTGTGTGTGTGTATGTAGATATATATGTATATGTGTGTGTGTGTGTGTGTATGTAGATATATGTATATATATATAGATGTGTGTGTGTGTATATATATATATATGTATATATATATAGATGTGTGTGTGTGTATATATATATATATATATATATATGTGTGTGTGTGTGTATGTGTATATATCTATATATGTATATATATATGTGTGTGTGTGTATATATCTATATATGTATATATATATATATATGTGTGTGTGTGTATATATCTATATATGTATATATATATATGTGTGTGTGTGTATATATCTATATATGTATATATATATATGTGTGTGTGTGTATATATCTATATATGTATATATATATATGTGTGTGTGTGTATATATCTATATATGTATATATATATAGATGTGTGTGTGTATATATATATATATATATATATATGCGTGTGTGTAAAACCAGTAACAATATTAACATCAATAATAACCATTACAATTCAACACCAGGATTCTCATACAAAATACTAAAATACATAATAGACTAATTATGCTAAACTGGATTAAATTGTTAAACTGAAAACAAAAGCAGAATTTACATGAATGTTTCAGTAAAATAGTGCAAAAAAAACCTTTTAAGTTGATTTTTTCTTTCATGTCAATATTTTCGCAAATGGTTAGTAAGGAAAGCGACTAAAATCCCAACGTGAAGCCAATTTAACGACGCAAAACGCAGTGAAATGTCAAAAAACTTCTCCTACAGCTGTTGCATTATGGGTATTGTTAGAAACTGATGTTAGTTTTCTCTGCCATGGCAGCACCACTGACATATTAACTCTCAGCTCTTGTTGTTCTGTTGTCAGCTACTATTGAGAAATTCTATTGTTTTTAAGTGACATTTCAACCTTTTTCCTGGTGGTTTGTTGGATTGTTGCTTCTTGCAGCTCGGTTCTGGAAAGAATCCAACCTTGAAAGTTAAATAAAGCTTCGGGTTTAAAAAAAAAAAAGCCCGATGGGATTAAATCAGATGATCTTGTTGCTTTTAAACGTGAATCTGATCGCTTCCTTCAGGGTTCTTGTAACGAATCGATCTGCCCTCCGTGTTTTCCAGCGTGGCGGTGAGAATTTAACGACTTAATGGAAAAGCCTTGTTGGCCGCCGCCGTGAGATCTTCTGTGGTTTTTTGGTCTTTTTAAAGCTTTGATCTCATTTTCCACAGATCAAAGGGGAATGAAGCTTTAAAAAAAAGAAAGAAAGAAAACCCCCCCAGCTGAGACGTGTTTTTGTCTTGTCCACAGTCACATGTCAGCCTGGATGTTTTCCCCCCCCTCCAGATGTTGTGCCCCCCCCTCCCCCCGCCCTACCTGAAGTGCTGCCCGGTGATGGCGTCCAGCTCCTCCGCCACGGCGCAGTAGATGCTGGTCTGCGCTCCTTCCCGCGGCGTCTTCAGGAACATGGCGAAGACGGTGAAGAATATGGTCATGAGGGTGGAGTGCCTGGTGAGGTCGGAGTTCACCGTGCCCGGGTGGACGGAGTTCACCGTCACGCTGGTGCCTGGTGGGGGAGGGGGGAGGGGGAGGGGGGAGACGCCCGTCACAAGACGACTGGAAAACCAACGTGCTTTTAGGGTTTGTTTGGGGTTTCATTAGGCCCGTGGCGGCAGACTGCCCTCATCGAGACATAGATAATTTCACGACCACAAGGATTTACAATATCGTTTTACTAAAAGACGCACTGCAGTAATGCAGAGTGAAACAAGTGGTTTAGTTTAGTCAAAGTAAGAGTCAGTTTATTGCCTTCTTTTAAAAAATGGACATTAAATTAAAGTAGAAATGATGAGAAAGTGTCAATAAAAGTTTCAATAATGGTTCAAACGGAGCAGTAATGGTGAGAAAGTGTCGATAAAGTAGCAGTACTGATTGAAGTATCAAATAAAAGTTGCAAAAATGGTTTAATAAAGTTGCAGTATTGGTGAGAAAGTATTATTCAATAAAAGTTGCAATAATGCTTCAAAAGCATCAAAGTTGCAGTTAAGTATCAAAGTTTCGGTAATGATTAAAGAGTAGAAAATAAAAGTTGCAATAATGGTTTCATAAATTTGCAGTATTGGTGACAGAGTATTAATAAAGTTGCAGTAATGGTCAAAAAAGTATTCATAAAGTAGCAGAAATGGTGAGAAAGTATCAATAAAAGTTGCAATAATGGTTCAAATGTAGCAGTAATGATTAAAAAGTATCAAAGTTGCAGTTATGGTGGAAAAAGTATCAATTTTCTACATCATGTTTGACTGATTGACACAAGCTGGACCGTCTGGAGGATCCCAGGTTTATTATGATGATTATGTATTTATTCAGATTCCCCTGCTGTACGTCAGTAATTCTTTGTGTGTGTGTGTGTGCGTGCGTCACCTTTGAGCCTGCGCGCCAGCTCCCTGGTGAACAGCACGTTAGCTAGCTTGCTCTGGCAGTACGCCAGGCCGCTGTTGTAGCTCCCCTGGCTGTGCAGGTCGTGGAAGCGGATCCAGCCGAAGTTGTGCGCCAGCGAGGAGACGACCACGACCCGGGCTGGGGCGCTGCGCTTCAGCAGCCCGATCAGCAGGGACGTCAGCAGGAAGTGGCCTGGACACACACACACACACACACACACACACACACACACACACACACTTAAATACAAGTCGATTTTTAAAGAAAATGCTCAAATCGAATCCGACACAGTGTTGAAGCTGTTAAAAGAGGCAGTGTGCTGAACGGAGTGAGATTCAACTCCACAGTCCGTGTTGAACACACTCCTCGTGGGAGGAAGTTCCTGGAGAAAGTAAAAGCCCACGCAGTCCTGCTGGCTCCTCGTCTCCCGAGACGAGAGACGGCGAACATTTTGTTCTGTGATTCCGTCACAAACGGGACAAAACGTGTTTTAAAAGCTTTTTTATACGGAAGAAGGAATAGACGCGTCTCGTAATTTGACTTTATTAAGGAATCGGGAGAACGAGGCCCACTTAAAATAATGAGCGGGTCACGTTGAACAGAACATGTAGAACTTGTGTTTTTAAATTTGACTCTTCGGTTTTCGCTGGAAATGCAACTTTCTGCACGTGCTCAGTAGACGGACATTAAAAAGACGTCATATTGTCCAGTTTCTAAACATTCTCTTGGTCTCGTTAGCCCCAAAAAAGCTTCTATTCAAAGTTTATTGCTTCTCCTTGAGTTTCCCTCCATTTGAATACTGGATCCTAGGAGCTACAGTCAGAATCTGCTGTGTCTGTGTGAGCTGGACTGGCTCCGCCCCCACACATGCCCATATATGGGAAGAGGTAGGAAGTACTTTCCTCTCGTGGCGCCATGTGCCAGAGCAGAGCTGCCTGATTGTGGGAGGAGTCAAAGGGGGAGGGGCCTACCTCGACTGTGATTGGCTGAACCCCCGATGACACTATAGAGGGTTTGACTCCTGATTGGCCGGTTGGAACTACAAAGGGAATTTTGCTTAATATGACCCCTTTAACAATATAGAGTGTCATGACTCCATGTTCTCCTGGGATTTGGTACTTTTATTTTGACAGTCACCAGAATAAATTATGTTCATAGCGAACTGTTCTCTGCTGTATGTTCGTGTGGTTTCCATTAGAAAAATGAACAGCATCCACTAGTGGCCAAACGTGCAAACTACATCTTTTTTTAGCATTTCTCTCGTGTCCATGTAATAAAAAAAAAAAAAAATAATAGATTAGTTATTAGTTATTAGTCTTTTCTTACCCAAGTGATTGACTCCAATGTGCATCTCGAAGCCGTCGATGGTTTTAGTGTAGGGACACATCATCACCCCGGCGTTGTTGATAAGTATATGAAGATGGTTGACTTCTGAGAAGAGATTTTTTTAAAAACAAAATTTTTTTTGTGGTTTTAATGGAGAATCTCAACTTTTATGTGTATTTTTGATTTGTTCTGTTTGTTCAGGAAGAGAAGCCCCGCCCACCTTGCAGGAACCTCTGGGCGAAGGCTCGTATGGAGCAGGTGTCGGCCAGGTCCAGCTCCCGCACCTCCACGTCTGCGTTGGCGTGCGCCGCCCGGATGCTGGCGGCCGCCTCCTCGCCCTTCGCCACGTCTCGACACGCCATGATGACCCGGGCGCCTGTCGGGGGGGAAGAAGCAGCAGCCGGACGATGAACAGGAGGGAGAGCAGGTTGAGTCAAACACCAGGTGAGACGTCAACATGGAGGGAATATTAGTCTGCTTTGTTCCTCCGTAGAGCTTTATTCTTTATTTTTTTAATATCAATGTTTCCATTCAGAGTGATCCATAGTTGAAAGAATTTTTTCTCTCCTTTAAATTCAGGAATTTTCCACTTTTAAAAAAAAATGTGCATTAATTCATGAATTTTCAACTATTTAAACTGAAGTGGGTCATTTTAATTTTAAAATTTTTTTTTTTTATATCTTAATGTTTCCGTTCAGAATGATCTACAGGTGAATTTTTTTTTAAATTTTCATTAATTCATGAATTTTCAACATTTTAAACTGAATTTGGTCATTTTAAATTTTGTAATTTTAAAAAAAATATCTTAATGTTTCCATTCAGAATGATCCACAGTTGAAATTTTTATGTTTTAATTTAATTAATTTATGAATTTTCAACTATTGAAACTGAAGTGGGTCATTTTAAATGTATTTTTTAATTTTTTTTAATATCTTAATGTTTCCATTGAGAAGGATTGATAGTGGAAATATTTTTTTTTATTTTTTTATTTAATTCATGAAATTTCCACTATTTAAACTGAATTTGGTCATTTGAATGTATTTATATATATAAATTCTGAAGTGGGTATATATTTGAATTTTACGGTTGTAAATTACACTGAAAGTATTTTTTTACTTTGAAAGGACATTTCTACTGAACAAACTCAGAAAGTTTCATTAAAATTGCCTTTATGTTGAGATAAAAGTCATTTTCCACAGTATTTTTTTGTGTGAAACTCAAAAGTTTTCATCACGTACACTCCAGTTTATTTAAATGTTATTACAGAACTATTTTACCGGGAACTCTGAATGAAAGCGGACCGATTGTGTCCCGTCAACTAACGAGTGTTTGGCGTAGAAGAACATCCTTTTAGATCAATCAACATTTCCACATAAAAAAAAAAATCCCCATTTTTCCACTCATGACAACTCAACTGGTGTCTGAAGCTGGGAGCTTCCTGTACCTTTCACAGTAAAAGCCTATTCCAGGAGGTTCATTCCAGACTTGTTGAGAGTGACGGAACATTCTAGTGAATTCCACAACAACTACAGGACATTAAAGACACACCATCACACTCTTGGTTCTAACAATCCACATCTCACACATTTATCTTCCATTTTAATAATGTGTAGCGATAAAGGAGCTGCAATGCATTATGGGAGTTTCTGTTTGTGGTGTTTTAAATGTAATTATTGGGAGTTATGTTAGGTTTGTGGTGTTGCTAATAATTGTGTTTTTGTTGCTTCGTTCATGTAGTTTAGTTTATTAGTTGTAAGTCGTCGACCAGCAGTGAAGCGCTAAGTAACGGTCGCCACGCCGCTACTTCCTGGTCATTGTAGGGAGCAAGTCACCTCTGGAGGCCAGGTCCAGCGCCGTCTCCTTGCCGATCCCCGTGTTGGCGCCGGTGATGAGGACCGTCTTCCCGTCCAGGCGAGCCGCCGAGCCGCACACCCCCCCCGCCGCGTATCTCCTGCGTGGACACGGCGACGGCCAATCAGCACTCTGGACTTCTTCTACACCCCCAAAGACACGTCCGTCCGCCACCACGCTCCACAATCAGGCACGTGACGTCAACTCGGCCACTCGGCGTGTTGATTTTTAACGCTTTAACAGTTTATTTTGTATTCAAGGTTCAAGGTTCAAGGTGTTTTGTTGTCATATCACCAGTAAAAGCAGGTTTCACAGTGAATGGAATTCTTATTTTGCCGTCTACCCTGGAGCCGACGTGCATAGATAAGTAAATACACAAAAAATAGAATAAAATAAAATATAAAAACAAAGAGCAGTGCAAAAATATTAGGAAGAAAGTGAGATGTGCAAAATGTAAACATGTGGGCTGTGAGAGGAGTCTGGGTTTTACGTCTCTTCACTTGAACCAGGGTTGCCAGATAAGGCGGACGTCCCCCAATCGCAACTTAGAACTTGTATTTATTTCGTACACGCGTGTCCGTGGCGTGTTGTTTATTACCACATGTACTAGTTTTGCGGTTTTAACACGACTCCGACACGGGCTGAGAGTCGGGATGGTGTTTAATGAGGGTTTTGAGTTGTTTGTGCTGGAAAACGGTGAGTCGCATCTGGCAACCCTGGTGCTGCTGACGTCACGCTCTGAGGTTCAAGCACATGGGGTCAGATCACGCTCACACGGCGGCTCGTGTTTGAAAGGATGCATGCAAAAAAAAATGACAAAATGTGAACTGAGCATGGCGGCCTGCCTGTGTGGGCGGAGCCTAAGAGACGAGCTCTCACCGCTGGGGGTTTGAACCAGCAACCGCTCCACCGTGTACAACCCCAGTTCTCTTAACACCAAAGCCACAATCTTCTAGTCTCGTCTTTTTCTCTCTTCTTGGTTCCGTTCAGGTTCATCCTGGTGTTTTCTCCATTTCCACGCTCTTATTATAGAAATATAATTGAATTGACTGGCGTTAGACCAGGGGTGTCCAACATGTGGCCCGGGGGCCAGAACCGGCCCGGGGGCCAGAAGCGGCCCGCCAGAGGATGTAATCCGGCCGCCATGTGATCTTTTTTTTTTTTTAAAGTATAAATATGAAAACTGACAGAGGCTGATCTAAAAACACTAGATTGGCAAAAAATGACATTGAAAACCGGCCTTGGCCAGAATTTGACCCCCGACATTAATGCAAACTGTAGAGGTCACATGACGCAACGCCTTTCACAATAAAACAACGAGTCCAACTTATGTGAAGTGATACTTTAGACACGTAAACTCAAAACGATTTCCAGATGATGACAAATTGCTTTAATCCTGAATAAACATGATATCCAGATACAGACGACTGAAGGTTTTGTTTTTTTTTTGCAAATATATCTGATTAACTTTAATATGTATATTTCAGAATAGACTGGTGAATTCTTGCAGTTACAAAAGGATGAAACGAAGGAAAGACTTTGACGTTTGTCCATATCTGCAGTTTAATATTATATTTGACTTGTTCCACTGACTGACCAGGACGTTTCTTGTTCCAGTAAAAAAAATAGATAAAAACTTTCCCCATTTGTGGCTTCAGCTTTAGAGAAAGTCGCACTAAGTTCACCTGAACAAGGTGAGATGGTATTTTAAGTTCGTCAGTGACGTAGGCAGCTTCTCCCCCACGCGCCGCGTCCGCGGCTTAATAATCGATGGAGAAAGTCGGGGGTGAACGACCGCGCCGCGTCTCGCGCCACCACGCCGCGCCGCGCCGCGCCGCGCGGCTCCGTAACAACCAATGGCTCCGGCAGAGTCACGCGCGGCACGCCGAGCTCCTCCCACGCGCGGCCAGCTGATAGGCCCGAGCCGCTTCACCTCCGCGCGAGAACTCCCACAGCCCCCCGCCCCCCCCCCCCCCCCCCCCCCCCCCTAGTCATCCATCCCCCGGTTTGACTCTGCAATAAACTGTTTATAATAAACAACAACAACAACACGCACCCGGGAGGTGATAAATAAATAAACGCACGCTGCGTTTCATGCTCCAGTAATTAAAAAATTAAAATAAAAAAATGGATGTAATGTGTTCAGCGGAGTGACTGACAGCCGGCCTGTGGTGTGTGTGTGTGTGTGTGTGTGTGTGTGTGTGTAGTAAAGCCGTCTCTTACCGTATCTGGGGGGCGAACAGGACGGCCAGCAGCGTGCCCACCCCGAGGCCCGCGACCAGGAGGACCACGAACATCCCGCAGCGGCTGAGAGCGGCTCCGTGTGCTGCTGCAGGAGGCTGCGGCGGCTGCGGCTGCTGCGGCTGCGGAGGCACAACAGCTGATGTCAACGCAGAGAGAGGCTGAGCAGCAGCAGCAGGAGGAGAGAGACGAGACGGGGCGCGCGGTGCATCATGGGATTGTAGTCCCACACACGCGCACGCACGCACGATCCACGAGACGCAATCGTCATCCGGGTAACTGCGAGCTGGCGGGCACGTTTTAACTTAGCCCACATGGAAAGAACCGATATAAACATATATGTTTTAATATAGGTTTTAATATAGGCTTTGAATATATGTGACATATATAAAATTGGCCGTTTTGTACATATTTTATGTACATATATGTGCATATATGTACATACAATACATGTGCATATATATGACAATATATCTTATCATATTCTTTTCTTTTCTTTTCTTTTCTTTTCTTTTCTTTTCTTTTCTTTTCTTTTCTTTTCTTTTCTTTTCTTTTCTTTTCTTTTCTAATTTTCTTTTTTATCTCCAGTGGTTCCTCTAGGGGGCGCTACACTGGTGGTGGCCGGTTTTTGCCACTGGTGGAGCCGTCCCATGGGTTTCCCTGCCCGGGCACCTGGCAGGTCCCCCGCGTATGCGGTGGGATTGGCTTGTCTGCCCGGTTGGGGGGGGATCTGTGGGGCGGCGCCCCCTGTGGTCGGAAGTTGTGCCGCCCCCAGTGTGGACGGCCCAAATATGTCCCTTTCCTCACCTTAGTCCTCAGTGTCCTGCCATGTCTCCATATCACTCGGCATGTCTTCACCTATGATGTGTGTCTGCATGTATGCGTGTGTGTTCACCTGCTTTTTATTCATCTATTTTATCTTTGCACTGTTTTTAATTTTTGTGGAAGCACTTTGTGTTGCTTAATGTATAAAAAGTGCTATAGAAATAAAGATTATTATTATTATTATCTGCAGCATATATGTGCATATCTGCAGCATATATGTGCATATATGCAGCATTTATGTGCATATGTGCAGCATATATTGTCATATATGCTCATATATTGTCATATATGCTGCATATAGGTTTCATATATGTGCATATATCCTCATATAGGTTCTTTCCATGTGGGAGATAGATAGATAGATAATTATTTTATTCATCCCCGAAGGGAAATTGTTTTGTTGCAGCAATCTGGTACATACGAATATTATAAAATACAATAGAATAGTAATAAAAGTAAGAAATAAAGATATAAAAATATCTGGGTATAAGACATAAAGTAAAACACAGAACGGAACATGGGCACTTAGAAATAAGACGAGATAAAAGCAAGATAAATAAATAGTAAGGTGCAGTGGCAGAGCCATTAGAAGTAGGCATTATATAATAATAATAACAATAATACAGATAACAATGTGTAATAGTGTATAATACTCGTGTATAGTACTACTAATAATGGTAGCAATAATATAACTAACAATATATATATATATATATCAGTAATAATAATAATAATAATAATACCAATAGTAATAGTATACTTATAATAATAATAATACAATGGTATTAGTGTACTTGCACATGTAAAAAATATATGTATATGTACATGCAATATGCCATATGAAATAGGTGGTGAAATAATGCCGTAGTGATGTTTAGATTTAAACTTTTCTATTTGTTGCATGATATTTGATGCATAAAGGCACTTTTAATTGTATTTAAGGACTCGTTTTTAAAAAATAAAGTTTACATTTTTTTTGTTTTTTGTTGCTTTTTTTTTAATGTGCTTGTAGCTCTTTGATTAGATTTTTAAATGAAAAGTGCATAAGTGATTAAACATTTCTTATTGAAAGTGTCCAAGAAAACCCACTTACGTCAAAAAACTAGTACACCACAACATAAAGCCGATTTTAGGCTCCATTAAAAGTGAAAATACATCGTTTTTGCATTTCAGCAACGTTTCCTGTTTACTTGTATATGAAAAGTGCATTAGAAACTAAATGCATTGTCATTATCACAAATATTATTTCAAATGTATATTTTTTTTAACACAAAAAAAGTTGACCAAAAACTACTGCAATCTCAACATAAAGTCTTTTAAAACTAGCAGCGTAAGCTATATGACAGTGACACTGTGGTATTGTTTTGTTTAATAAAAACAAAGGAGAAATATTGCAATTTGTTGTTTGGGGGTTAAGAATAAAAATAAACAAATTGCAGACGAGATGTTCTTATTATTCAGTCAAAGTCTTTGTGTACCAATTTATAATATATGAAAATTACGTGGTGGAAATGTTATTTTTGGTGGGAAGGAAATTAAATCCATCAACATACAAATAATACCAATAATACTGAAAATGATTAGTGTTTGTAGTTCTGTTTTTGTAAGCGTAACCTCATCCGTGCATAAATCAATCCACGTTGTTCATATTAACATTTCATGTCCATTTATTGTTGTTGTTAAATAATTTTACTTCTATAACACATTTAATCGTAATAAAACGTTGTGTGAATTGTGTGAAAGTCACGCGCTTCATTCGACGTCACTACAACCTACAAAACCCAGAAAGCGGTGTTATAGCTGACCGCGTTATGCCTGAATTAATAGAGTTTGCAAATATATAGCTTTATATTTATGGGTACTTTATCGTTTAGTATAATTAATCAGAAAACTAAATATTTGTAAGTATTTTTCAAAAAAAATGCTTTTGAAACTGTTTAATTAATTTATTTTATTTTATTTTTGTTCCGGCGTTACGTCACGAGGATCGCGACGCGGAAGAGTCCCATGGCTGTGATTATCCAGAGAAGACAAGGAAACAACTGGCGGAAATCAGAGAATTAACCTCCAGAAGTTCATTTAATACGAAACGGACTGAGTGTATTACATTCCCCGAAAGCCACGGGGCCTGAGCCGCTGCAGAATGTCTTCAGAGGAGTTCGAGAAGTTGCACGAAATGTACAGATCTCTGTACGAGGAGCTGAGGCTGATGCCGGAGAGAGCGCTGAGGAGTCACGGAGGTAAACAAAACAAAACAAAACACACAAATAACGAATCAACCAACCGATACCGTCACGTCGCGTGTCGTTAAACGAACACCTGTGCTTGTGTGTCTCGCAGAAGACAGGAAGAGGCTGGTGAGGAGCTTCGATGAGAGGCACGGGGAGGCTGAGGAAGTGGTGAGATGCTCTTTGTTTTATTCACCATTTAAACTTCACCAACAAGCAAACATTTAAAATATATAGAATAGAAGCTCTTTTTTTTTTCATTGTCAAGTGCCAACCCATCTGTGCATCATAAAATCAATAAATAAAAGCTGTCAAAAGATATTATAAACAAAATGCGTAAAAACAAACATACTTATTACTCATACAGAGTACATTCTCTTGCACTGGTCCTCTTACACAAACAAACAATTGTTACTGAAGTGTCTCACTGTCATTTTCTACTCACATTAAAAAAAATCTCAAAGGAACTAATGCAACTTTTTCCACTTATATGCTATTAGACAACTTAGAAAAGGGGTTTTTTTCTAATAAAAAATAGTTTCCAAGTGCTTCCTGTCACATGACATCATCTGCTTCCTGCTCCTTCCGGCTGAAGACATGGGCTACGTCCAAAATGTCCCTCCTGTCTCCTTATCGGTCGACTTGTCCTGAGTCCCGGAGGTGTTTAGTGTAGCGGCCATGATGAGGACTGTCCGAATTCTCAATCAGCAAAGGAAAGGAGGCTCGTCGCTTCCTTTAGAGCCTCCTTTAGCCTAGGAGACACTGATGCCTCCTTTAGCCTAGGAGACACTGATGCTTCCTTTAGCCTAGGAGACACTGATGCCTCTTTTAGCCTAGGAGACACTGATGCCTCCTTTAGCCTAGGAGACACTGATGCTTCCTTTAGCCTAGGAGACACTGATGCCTCTTTTAGCCTAGGAGACACTGATGCCTCCTTTAGCCTAGGAGACACTGATGCTTCCTTTAGCCTAGTAGACACTGATGCTTCCTTTAGCCTAGGAGACACCGATGCTTCCTTTATAAAAGGAGACCAGCTCATGCTTGCACCGCCGTCGCATTATTATGACATCACTAAGTGAAAGTGCTCCTTTAGAAAGCTTCCTATTATTTCTATATTATTATTAGATGACATTTGACCTAGTGACAAGCTGTGTGACTACTAATATTATAATTATAATAATAATACAAATCATAAAAATGCTATTTTCTTGGAAACAAACTACAAAATAAAAAAAATACATAACATGATTCAGAGGAATTCAACTGATAAAATTATATGACTTGCAACTCTGAAAAACATCTGGGCATGAATGGGTTAAGTAAAGTTCAATTCAATTGAACTTTATTCATACAGCACCCCATACAACAGTCATTTCTCTGCGCTCTCAACAGAGAGAAACTCAACAAATTGACTCCAGTGGAGGAAACAACAGGTTTTGGGTCTTTTTTGGTTTTTATTGCTCTGTACCGTTTGCCTCATGGCAGCAAGTGACAAGTAAGACATTGAAAACACAATACATATGTACACTGACTGGAAGAACTCAATGGTGTCAATTGAATTCCAACATGGCGGCTATTGCATTGTTTTCTTGGTCTCTTCTTCCGTCTCTCTCATCTTCTTCTTCTTCTCTCTGTTGCCATTGGTCTTGAAGAGCCGCCTCCAGAAGCTTCTTTTCTTGGCACAGATTTCTTCCTCTAAGCCGTTCGTGTCCTCGTCTCGCCGGGTCTTCTCAGCCTGGAGGGCCTCCTTCTCAGAGTGGAGGTTCTCCTTCTCAGCCTGGAGGGTCTCCTTCTCAGCCTGGAGGGTCTCCTTCTCAGACTGTAGGGTCTCCTTCTCAGCCTGGAGGGCCTCCTTCTCAGAGTGGAGGTTCTCCTTCTCAGCCTGGAAGTTCTCCTTCTCAGCCTGGAGGTTCTCCTTCTCAGCCTGGAGCGTCTCCTTCTCAGCCCAGAGGGTCTCCTTCTCAGAGTGGAGCGTCTCCTTCTCAGACTGGAGCGTCTCCTTCTCAGAGTGGAGGGCCTCCTTCTCAGACTTGAGCGTCTCCTTCTCAACAAACAGGCTCTTGTTCTCAGACTTGAGCGTCTCCTTCTCAGACTCCAGGTTCTTGTTCTGGGACTGGAGCGTCTCCTTCTCATTCTGGAGCGTCTCCTTCTCATTCTGGAGCGTCTCCTTCTCAGACTTGAGCGTCTCCTTCTCAGACTGGAGGTTCTCCTTCTCATACTGGAGCGTCTCCTTCTCAGACTGGAGCGTCTCCTTCTCATACTGGAGCGTCTCCTTCTCATTCTGGAGCGTCTCCTTCTCAGACTGGAGCGTCTCCTTCTCATTCTGGAGCGTCTCCTTCTCAGACTGGAGGTTCTCCTTCTCATACTGGAGCGTCTCCTTCTCATTCTGGAGCGTCTCCTTCTCAGCCTGCAGCCTCTTTCTCTCGTTCACCTCCTGCTGGAGCTTCTCCTCCAGAGCTCTGAACTTCACCGTCATGTCCTCTTCTTCCTGGAGGTCTTCCATTATGATGTCACCAAGCGGTCCACCAGACCTCGCAAGGAGACTCTCATTTTTCTTCTGAAGTTCCGCAATGTTGTGCATTAAGCCGGCGAGCCGCGCCTTCAGCTCCGCCTCTTCTTGTTTGCAGTCCCTCTTGGTTGTTGGAGGTGCCGGGCAACCTGAGGAGGCTTCTGACAGTCCAGCCAGGCTCCGGAGAAACTCCTGGTGTGAGCGGTCTTTCATCGTTTGCGTCTCCTCCTCTTTCCTCCTGTCTTCCTCCAGGCCAGCTTTCTGGTGGACAACCTCCTGGTCACGGTGTTTGAATGTGTTCACCAGACGGCGATTCTCCGTGACCATTTGTTGCATGCTTGGCTGAGCAGCACGGCGAATGCCCTGGGGTAATCCCCCTTTTGCTCTGGTACGGCGCTGTTGAGGCATGACTCAAATCTGTTTTTGTTTTTTTTTTAAAACAAAGAACAACCTAAATGTAGTCGCGGCTGTGTCAGCGGGTGCTGAGTTCTCTTAGTTGTATACTTTAGATATTTGTGCTTAAAATGGGCACAAACAGAATCAAGCTGATGTGACGTGTTCACTGGATATGAAGCTCTAGTAGATGCTGTCTCTCTCGGTGTGACTGACTGACAGTCTGTGCTGCTATTTATCTGTTTTCACATCAAAGGCACAAGATGTGACTTCATAACACCTTTCATTCATCTTGGGATCAAAGCCATATGATCTAAGCCAAATCAAGCCACGCCCATGATGTGACTCATAACACTTTTCATTCATCTTGGGATCAAAGCCATAAGATCTAAGCCAAATCAAGCCACGCCCATGATGTGACTTCATAACACTTTTCATTCATCTTGGGATCAAAGCCATAAGATCTAAGCCAAATCCGGCCACGCCCATTAATCACACACTCAACTAAGCCACGCCCCTAATGACATCAAAGCCAATTTAAGCCACGCCCCCCATCCAAGAAGCACTGCCGGCCTCTTTTTCAGCCTCTTTGCATACAGAATTGTGTGAATGCTGGATGAATTAGTACAATTACACTCAAACAAACCCACTGAGGAGTCATATCAGAAATATGTTTGAATAATTTGACCATATTGAGTTTCTCTTTGTCAAATGGAAGATTGACATAAGAGAGGCATCGCTGACTAACTATCTATCAATCTGCAATAAAAAAACACTGTTTTAAGTAAGACCTATTCAGTCGCTCATTTTCTGAACTGCTTTGGGTTCTGTACACCACCGTTACCTCGGTACGCCTTATTCTTCATCCTCAGTGAACCTCTTCATCCCAGAACCCTTACTGGGGCCCCAAAGCTGCAAACTTTCCCAATTGAACTGAGTATATGTCGATAGCTTCTAGGACTTTATAGCCAACTATGGTGTGGAAATAAATGTTAATTTGACAGAAGTTAAACCCTTTTAAACCAAACAGATTAGATGTCTTTTGTCCATTTTGTTGTTTTAAAATTAAAGTCCTAGTGAAATGAAAACTCCACCTCCA
>NC_137666.1:854283-884283 GCF_963422515.1 Blennius ocellaris | reverse complement strand
TTGTCGGGGGGGAAACATCTGAGGCTTTTAGTTTGAAACGCTAATTTTTCTTGTCGTTCGGGGTTCGTATACGACGCACCTTCATCTCCGGACCGGTAAAATAGTGTCAGAATCAACTTTAAAGTCCCGGTGAAATGAAAGTTCGACCTCCAAAACACTCTGGTGTCGCTTCTAGGAACATTTTTCATGCTAACTGGCTGAAGGGTGAAATGTTAAAACACGACAAAATAGCCGATAAGCGGCGCTATTTCCTCTGCTGGGCGGAGCTTCTGACAATAACAGAGTGACATCACGAGTTGTGCACACGCCCAAGTTGTGTTTACATTATGGAGGATCAGAGTTTTGACCACGAAGAGGCTGAATTGAACCAGATTTCATCATCGTGGTCATTTCAAACCCAGTGATTGATGAAGAAGACACAGAAGGTGGTTCTGCCATCGGTGACCCCGTCTGGAACATGTTTGAGGAAGCAGAAGACGCTTCGTCCTCCATTCGTCCTCGTCTCCTCGCCTCAGCAGCCGCCACTTTTCACCTTTGAGGCTTTGAGGCTCCGGACTTTTGGCAGAACGACCGGCTTCCTGGATCGAAACGCTTTTCTGACTGTGGAATCACCGAAGACGAGTCCAGGTGTTACTTGATCGTCTACTAGCCGCCCGAGCTAGCGGCTCCCGCTAGCTGCTAGCCACCCGTGCTCCTTTCCTCCTCTCTCGGTCTCTTCCAGGCTCAATCTTTCATCAAGGCTCATAAAACGCCAACTATAACTTCAAAACACTGTAAAAACTTGGATATTTAAGAGGGAAACAAGCCGATATAAACACAACTCGTGACGTCACACATAGGCTCCGCCCACAGCGGCCCACAAAGGAGAAGGATTCCCCGATTTCGTGCAACAGTGGTGGGGCAGAGTCGGAGGAACCTTAGAAGTAGAACTATCGTTTTTTTGCAAAGTAGTATTTTACATTTCACTAGGACTTTAAATGTTCAACTTTAAAGCTTTTCTTTGTTGTGACGCCGAGAATATCTGATGAAAATGTGAATATTTACTAATGACTTGACAAAGTGACAACAATCTCAACATAAATCTAATTTGAATTCAACCTTCAGGTGCAAAAGAGTGAAATTTCCAGAAAAGTTCTCCTGAATTAAGACATTTTTAAAAATAATTTTCTTGGTGGTTTGGTTGATTGGAGCCTCTTCCAGGCTGGTTTTTGCTCCAGGGGCCTCACGTTTCACCCGCCTGCATAGAAAGCGGCAATTTTAAACGAAGAGAAAAAAATATACGAGTAAAAATTTGGCGTTTTTTTAACGACGTAATTGTGAGAATTCAGTGAAGTTTGTCATTAAACAGAGTGTTGTGGCGTTAACGCTGCCACTCCGTGTGTTTGGATGGTCACGCGCTGACCTGCTTTCAAAATAAAAGCTGAATCTTCCCCTCTGGAGCATTTACACTTAAAATAATTTCCAACAATTTCCTGGTTTCCTGTCACCTTTCATACAAATATCCTTTTTTTTTCAAGTATCTTGCTTTATCTAAAGTTTATTAACTATTTCACTACAACTCTGACATGATTCATTTACAGTTTTTTGGCCCTAAAACAGTAAAATATGTCGTTGAGAGTGAGTCTCACTTTAAAATTCAACTTTTAAGTGTTTAAAAATACCACCATGAATCTTCAATGTACCAGTGAAATGTCAGTTCTGTGTTTTCTTGATGTAATAAACACACTGGAAGTATTTTGTACCGAGAAAAGGAAGATTTTGTTTTGGTTTTTTAAAATCGAATGGAAACAAAGTGAGGAGAATAAATGAGACACAAATACAAACGGGTACAAAAAAGAAAAATGGAACCACATTTATGGAAGACCAAAATAGAAGCTCTCTTGTTACAACCGCGACAATCGTCCTCCAGTGTTCACGTCAAGTCAAATATCAAACAAACAAACAAAACAAAACAAAGGTCATCGCTAGTTGGCGGTAGTTTTCAACTACCGGTGCAAACGTTCAACACTATTCCGCTAGAAGTCAGTGATGAAATACAAAAGTAAACTAAAGACACTAAAATTCAAAGTACAGTAACGACAGCTGGTCCGACGGCAACGACGCATCGCGAAACACCGACCGCCAAAGCGGCGAGACGGCGAACCTCGGCCTGCAGCGTCGTCCCCTCAACGAGTCAAACGCGTTAAAAACACCTGATTTAAAAAAAACAACTAAAGAGTTTATTGCAGTTTTCAGTCGGCGGTCGTTTCACTACAGTGGTTCTGGTGGGGGGCGTCGCCTCGCCGCCGCCACCGGCGCCGCCGTGTGACGCCCGTTCACACGGAGGCGGGAACCCAAAGCTACAGGTCGGCGTGTGTTTTGTGTTTTTGTTGTTTTTCGTTTTCCTCCGTCGTGCTCAAACTCGTGGAATGGTTCAGGGGGCGACGTGGCTCCAAAGAGTCCGTGGCTTCTGCCTCCCGCCTCTCATAGGCAGAGCTGCTCTGTGTCTTTCTTCTCCGAGGGGATGGCGTCGATGGACGAGTGGGCGCCCTCCCTCGTCTGGCCCAGGCACGACGCGATGACGTCCACGGCGAGGGACGCGGTGGCCTCGGCCGCCTCGCGGCTCGGCCCCAGGGCGGGGTTCACCTCCACCAGGTCCATGACGGACAGCAGGCCTGCGGGACGGAGAGACGAGACGGAGGACGACGTCAGCCTTCACTGGCCAAAACCTCAAGAGGTTCTTGGACCCCACAAACCTCGCCAGGTTCTAGGATCCCACAAACCTCGCCAGGTTCTAGGATCCCACAAACCTCGCCAGGTTCTAGGACCCCACAAACCTCGCCAGGTTCTAGGATGCCACAAACCTTGCGAGATTCTCTGACCCCACAAACCTCGCAAGATTCTCTGACCCCACAAACCTCGCAAGATTCTCTGACCCCACAAACCTCACGAGATTCTCTGACCCCACAAACCTCACGAGATTCTCTGACCCCGCAAACCTCGCAAGATTCTCTGACCCCACAAACCTCACGAGATTCTCTGACCCCACAAACCTCGCAAGATTCTCTGACCCCGCAAACCTCGCAAGATTCTCTGACCCCACAAACCTCACGAGATTCTCTGACCCCACAAACCTCGCAAGATTCTCTGACCCCACAAACCTCACGAGATTCTCTGACCCCGCAAACCTCGCAAGATTCTCTGACCCCACAAACCTCGCCAGGTTCTCGGACCCCGCAAACCTCGCCAGGTTCTCTGACCCCACAAACCTCATGAGGTTCTCTGACCCTGCAAACCTCGCCAGGTTCTCTGACCCCGCACACCTCGCCAGGTTCTAGGATCCCACAAACCTCGCCAGATTCTCTGACCCCACAAACCTCACGAGGTTCTCTGACCCCGCAAACCTCGCCAGGTTCTAGGATCCCACAAACCTCGCAAGATTCTCTGACCCCACAAACCTCGCCAGGTTCTCTGACCCCACAAACCTCGCGAGATTCTCTGACCCCACAAACCCAAACCCCGGAGAACTCTTCAGTCTGCAACCAGAAGGTATTTTTATTATTATCTAACGTTTGTCTTGAGATCTTAGGAAGATAATGTTTGTTTTAAATGCTCAGCCTTCGCTGGCCGAACCTCACGAGGTTCTCGGACCCCGCAAACCTCGCCAGGTTCTCGGAGCCCGCGAACCCAAACCCCGGAGAACTCGTCAGTCTGCAACCAGGTGAAGGTGTTTTTATTATTATTTAATATTTGTCTTGAGATCTTAGGAGGATAATGTTTGTTTGAAATGCTCGGAAATTTACAGTTAAATAAAACTTCTCATGCCTCATTTGAACAACTTAAAAAAAAAAAAAAAAAAATGTCATGACCTTTCTTTTAATTTTAAATATGGACACTACAAATATGGATCTGAATACCTTTGCCTATTTACTATTTATGCCTCCTTCTGCTTTTGCCAGTGGTGCGGTAGAATCTATCTGTCTATCTTTTATTTTTTTAATTTAATTAATTTTTAAACTTAATTTTTTTTATAAAATTTTATTTCTAATTTAAAAAAAATATTTTATTTTTATTTTATTTCCTTTTTTCTTTGTTTATATTTTTTTATTTAATTTTCTTATTTTTATAAGGGGGGGGGGGTTACCTGTGACAGGAAGTCAGGCAGGTGAGAGTGGAGCCTCTCTCTCTCTCTCTCTCTCTCTCTCTCTCTCTCTGTCTCTGTCTCTGTCTCTGTCTCTGTCTCTCTCTCTCTCTCTCTTCCCTTTTTCTTTTGTCTCTCGTGTCTTGGCAGATTCATATTGACGGGATTTAACGGACCACTTACATAACCTGGAACACCTTTGGACATTTTTTTTTCTGTCCCACCCTTTTGTTTGTTTCTTTGACCAGTAAACTGTGAAACCTCACCAGTGGGCCTGTGGATTTTATATATATTTATTTTACTTGTTTACGACGTGGATGACGGAGCGGAGAAGTGATGGAGCGTCGAGCTAAAGGCCACGTCTCAGTGGGAACTACAGTACCTGTGTTGTGGATTTCCTCGGCGATGTAGATCCCCTCCCGGTAGGTCAGCCCCCCGTTCACCGGCGTCCCCGTGGCGGGGGCGAGCGACGGGTCGAACGAGTCGATGTCGAAGCTCAGGTGGATGGGCCGCTGCTTCCTGCGCCGGCATGGCAAAACAAACAAACGAAAAGCAAACAAGCGGCGGAGGGTGAGCTCGGCGTACGAAGCGCACGCCAGAACCAGGGCGTGGTTAGCACGGCGAGGGGTTTACCTCGCCAGGAGGTGGTCAAACGTGGCCTCCATCACCCTCTGGATGCCGAGCCGGTCCACGTCCCGCATGCTGAAGTACTGGATCCCCAGCGCCTTCATGATCTGGCTGCGGGCGGACACAGGCGGCGGTTTTTTCGCTGGTCTCGCGTAACGAGACGTTCAAAAACTTGCACTTGTTAAAAAAAAACCAACTCACTACTCTCCGGGGTCGACGTCCCGCAGGCCGACGTACACCAGGTCTCTGGAGGACAGGAAGGGCTTGACCCAGGAGAAGCCGCGGATCTCCGGCACCTGGCGGGGCAAGTAGGGGCGACCCATGAATGGTGGAGTTCAGTGACCCCCAATACCCCCCCCCCTCCCCCCTCCCCCCACAGGGTGAGAGCCAACATTCCCACTAGACCAATGAAACCCCATCCGCCCTCGTCCTCCCAGGACCGCCTGGCCGAGCCCCCCTCTCTTTCTCTCTGGACGCCAGGGCTACTTATAGCATTTGATTTACTATTTGACATACTTACGTTTGTGTGGTCACCCTTCATGGGTCATTTATTTTTTCTTTATCATTATCTGGGGGGGGGGGGGGGGGGGGTTCTCCCTTTTTTGTCATCAATGATCTTTTTTGTTTTTAATTTAATTTAATTTAATTTAATTTTATTTAATTTTATTGCTATTTGATTTAATTTAATTTAATTTAATTTAATTTAATTTAATTTAATAAAATTTAATTTAATTTAATTTAATTTAATAAAATTTAATTTAATTTAATAAAATTTTATTTTATTTAATACAATTTTATTTTATTTAATACAATTTTATTTTATTTTATTTTTAATTTGATTTAATTTAATTTAATGCAATTTCATTTGATTTAATTTAATTTCAATGTTCTTCCTCTTCCACTCCTTCCAACTATTTTACACACACACACACACACACACACACACACACACACACACACACACACACACACACACACACACACACACACACACACACACACACACACAGGATTTGTAAATATCGTTCTGACTGTTTTTTCAGCACCTTACACTGATGTCTTTGTCATTGTAAATAAATACATACATACCTGAAAAAAATAAATTAATACAACTTATATAATAATAATAATAATAATAATAATAATAATAATATTATCCACTCAGTGAAATATGAACTTGGATTTTGTTTTTTCTGGTGGGAAAATGACCACAAAGAGTCTTTTTCTCTCTAATTAACCGATACTGATACCAGGATTTACTAATGATCGTGAGGCTGACTCATCTCCTCCCTCCTCCTCCTCCTCCTCCTCCTCCTCTTCCCCCTCTTCCTCCTCCTCCTCCTCTCCCCCAATACCCCCCCCCCCCTCCTCCCCCCACAGGGTGAGAGCCAACATTCCCACTGGACCAATGAAACCCCATCCGCCCTCGTCCTCCCAGGACCGCCTGGCCGAGCCCCCCTCTCTTTCTCTCTGGACTCCAGGGCTATTTATAGCATTTGATTTACTATTTATATATATACTATTTTAATTTACTCACGTTTGTGTGTACACCCTTCATGGGTCATTTATGTTTTCTTTGGCATTATCTGGGGGTTTTTCTCCCCTTTTTGTCGTCAATGATCTTTTTTGTAATTTAATTTAATTTAATTTAATTTAATTTAATTTAATTTAATTTAATTTAATTTCTTTTACTTTTACTTTTACTTTTACTGTTAATTTAATTTAATTTAATTTAATTTAATTTAATTTAATTTAATTCAATGCAATTTCATTTTATTTTATTTCAATGTTCTTCCTCTTCCACTCCTTCCAACTATTTTACACACACACACACACACACACACACACACACACACACACACACACACACACACACACACACACACACACACACACACACACACACACACACACCTGTTTTTTCAGCACCTTACACTGATGTCTTTGTCACTGTATATACATACATACATACCTAAATAATAAAATAAACAAATAAATTATTGAAAAAATTAATACAACATATAATAATAATAATAATAATAATAATAATAATAATAATAATATTATCCACTCAGTGAAATATGAACTTGGATTTAGTTTTTTCTGGTGGGAAAATTAGCACAAAGAGTCTTTTTCTCTCTAATTAACCGATACTGATACCAGAAGTTATTAATGATCGTGAGCCTGACTCATCTCCTCCCCCCCCCCCCCTCCTCCCCCCCCCCCCCCCCCCTCCTCCTCCACCTCCCCCTCCTCACCTTGCCTTGCAGCTCCTTGAGCATGAAGGTCACCGGCTGGCCGTGGAAGTTTCCGGAGGGGGAGCTCATGGGCGTGTTGAGGTCTGGATGAGCGTCGACCCAGATGAGACAGAGGTCGGGGCAGCGCCGGGCGTGGCCGACCGCCGAGCCCAGGCCCAGGCTGGGGAAAGGGGAAACCAGAAGCAGCGCGGTCAACATCTGGCGGCGGCCAGCAGGTGTGTTCCTGCAGACACCTGACACCCGCCTGAGGCAAGGCACTATATTTGGTCCCTGTTACTTTACTCTCACTGGATATCAGTTCCAATATACATCAGAAAACACGTCGGACGTTTGACTTCACGGCGGCCAAACCGCCTCCTGAAGCGCTTTTGATAAATGTGGGCGATGAAGTACGAATATACAAATACGACTGCGATTATACAGGATGTGAAAACGCCACTGCGGCTGTGTGGAACGTAGAATTTTGACGCTGCGTGTTTTACACTTGACGTGATTTCTTTTTTCGTTTTTTTATTTCTTTTTGTTGTCAATGATTTTTTAAATTTTTTTATTTAATTCAATTTAATTTAGTTTGATTTGATTTTATTTTAATTTAATGCAATTTCATTTGATTTAATTTTATTTCAAACACAAGCACACACACACACACACAGGATTTGTAAATATCGTTTCGACTGGTGATTTCTTATTGTTATTTTGGATCCTGACTTTGAAAAATGAAAAAAAAAAAATTCAATGTTTAAAGTCAAACTCAGTCAAGCCCTGAAACAATATCCAAACATGAAACTGTTTAAAAAAACAACAATAACAACAAAAAATGTGTACAACTATATATGCATATGTTGTTTTGCAGTTTATGCTGGATGCGTATTTAAAAACCTGGGAATGTAATATCATGTTATATCTGTATTATCTGTTCCCAATAAGAAATTCAACTTAAAAAAAAAAAAGGAAAGACCTAAAATATTAACCAAATACAGGAAGGAGGACGAAACTATAGGATGTTTCTTACACTGTAAACGGGATTATACACAGGTGATAGTAGGTATATTTATATCTGGATTGGGTGTGAACAGGCATGTTGGGAAATATATAAATATATATATATATAAGTCTTCACTATTAGATAACATCCTTCCTGTTATATTTACACATATAATACAAACTATTGTTAATATAGAAAGATAATTAAGTGTTCAGGTGAGATTAACCATAAATTATATAGGTCATCTATTTTTTTATTTATAAAAATTTTTTTTTTTAATCTTTTTATTTGGAACCCAACTTTAAAAAACGAAGAAAAAAAAAGTTCAATGTTTAAAGTCAAAACCTGAAACAATATCCAAACATGAAACTGTTAAAAAAAAAAAAAAAATGTGTACAAAACATAAATTATATAAGTCATCCATCTATTAAATTTTTTCAAAATAAAATGTCGACGCTCGTCCCAACTCGTCCACGGAAAGTTGCAGAGTCGTAGAAATCCGACTCGCAAAAAACTGGCCGTAGATTTCCGAACGTTCACGTGGAGATCAGATGTGACGTGACTGAAGAAAGGTTTGTTTTTTTTAAATTTTTTTATTTACCTGTGGTCGCCGCCCAGCATGACCACGGTGTGGCCGGCGCCGACCGCCCCGCTCACCGCGCCCGCCAGCATCTTGTTGGCCCCGCCCACCGACAGCGGGAAGTTGACGTCCATGTCGGCCTCGTCCTCCTCCGGGTAGTGGAAGCTCAGGTCGCCAAAGTCGTGGACGGAGTAGTCTGGGGAGGAAAAGAACGCCACAATAAAAGCCTTTTTTTTAAATGAAGAATTGTGAAGCTTAAAACAGTGTTTTTCAACCTTTTTTTGAGCCAAGACACACTTTTTTTCTTTGGAAAACTCTGGAGGAAACTCTTAAACTTGTCAATTTTGGTTTGGTGCAGGCAAAATGTGTTATTGCTTTGAAATGGAAGGAAACAGAAAGACGTGGAGTGAAACAGTGGATTAAAATGATGTCCAGTAACTTGGCCTGGGAGAAACTGACATATCGCCAAAGGCAAACTGGAGGACTTCAAAGACATTCGGTTTCCCTTTCTACGCCTCGTAAAAAGACTTTGATCTGTAGAAAATCATTTTGTTGTAACTGAGTGTAGGGTGGGTTTTAGGGTGGGGGGGAGGGATTTTATTTCATTTTGTTCTATTTGTGTGTGTGTTTTATATGTTTTGTCCTTAAATTGAAAATGTCAATAAACATATTTGTGAAAAAAAAAAAAAGTGAAACTCTGTAGCCTCTATTAACAATATAAAGTCATTTTCATCAAAGTTTTATCAACAGGAATCCAGTAAATCCAGAAACCAAGGACTTTTTTTTAATAGTGCCTCCCTCAGTGTGAAACCTGGACCTGATGGATGAAGAGCTGAGATCCTGGTTTTCAAAAACTTCTCCATCACTGTCACTGACACAGTACTTTGATACAAGATGGTAGCAGGAGGTGGAGATGAACCACACTGACGTCTGTCACTTTACATTTCACCGGCAAAGTTCTGTGCTGCCCTCTAGTGGTGAAGAGTATTTATACAGGATTACTCTGCAACACACTGTCGCTGTGAGAGCAGATGTTTTTTAGAAAAAAAAGTGAAATGTGATAATTTCCCAAGGCTCACCTGACGATCTGGAGGAAACACCAGTGTTCCGCGGCACCGTGGTTGTAAAACTCTGGACTAAAGGCCCGTCGGGCCGTCACAGTGACCTGACGGGGGAATTCGTCTGAGTCATTCAATGCCGGTTGGAACATTGGTAACGGAGCAGTTTGTCCCATTTCCCAGCTCGGCTCGGCTTTCACCCGTCCTCCCCGTCCTCGCCGGACACCGGGGACTCGGGGACTCGGGGACTCTGGGACTCGGGGACGGAGTAAACAGGCGAGGAAACACGAGACCCTGAAGACGGAGTTCGGGTTCCTTCTGCCGGTCTGAGTCGGCAGCCAGGACGGGAATAGCAACCTTGTCCAACATCCTTTGTAAATTCAGGAGCGCGTTTGAAAGTGACAGATGGCAGCAAGTGGCGTCTAAAATTAAGTCCGTGAGAGCGAAGAGTGGTGAGTTTAGCTGACGGTCAACCTGACGAAGCCTTTACAGGGGACGGCCTGTTATTCTCAGACCAGCAGGGGAAAATCAGATTGAATGCAGTTGGAGCTCCAGACAGCATTAATATACATTAATATTCCTTCTCCTGCTTTGAGTTTCTCAATTAATTTGACGTATCGCGTCCAAGTAAAGCCAAAAGGTTTGCTTGTAAAGCAGATCGGAAAAGAAAACCAAACAATTCTCTCGTCGAAACTCTTCAAACAAACTCCAGACGCAAACTTTTTGCTGTCGTGTATATCGATCCTGCAATTTTCTCTATTTTTAGAGGATTTTTCTTTTTACTGGATTGTTTTATATTTTATTTTTACATATTCTATTGTTTTGTGCTCTTGTTTATATATTTACACATGTTTACATATTTTAATTCCATACTTTTATAAGTTCTGCACCTTTTTACCTTGAGCTGTTGTAAGTTTTGTGTCCCCCCCCCCCCCCCCCCCCCCACCGGGGGAGGAATAAAGCTCTACTCTACTCTAATCGGAGTGAGAAACGATCCCCGACATCCTTGGCCCTCGTCTCATAACCACAGATTCAGATCAGTGCGACTCGACCTCTTGCGTAACAACAACAATGTTTTTACGAGAGGTCAGATAAGCGGCCGATGCTCAGAACAGCGGAGCGCCTTCATCACGCCGCATGTTTATCATGTATTACACTGAAAAGACGTGAATCCTGCCGGGAGCCTCTGGCCTCTTAACTGCAACCCGCAGAAATCGCAAACCCAGTGACCTTCATCTGTTCCATCCTGGCGTCGCGGCGCTCCCCCCCCCCCCCCCCCCCCCCGCCTTGGGAAACCACATCACACGTGTATAATTATACCAAACTGTTTCCCTCGTCAGTTCGTCGCTGCCACGTGTGTCTCTGGACGCTCCTCCCAGCAGGAGGAGATCCCGGCTGGGGTGGTTTTTTGTTTTTTTTGGTTGCTCCCAAAATCTGATGGCAGGTTTCTTTACTATTGCATCATCAGGCCCAGTGCAGCTTTTATTTCCTCTGCACAGTGCGAGGAAGAGGAAGAGGAAGAGGAAGAGGAATCACCCTCTCAGACACTAGTTTAATACTAAATGTATGAAGAAATTTGCACGACACACTGATTTTTTTTCCATCCCCCTGCAGTCGCAGCTTCAGTGAATCAATTTTGTTAAAAAAAAGATCTTTTTTGTGTGGTTTGTATTATTATGTGTTTGCGTCTAGTATTTGACAGGAAGGCCTGAGGGGCGATACCCCTCCAGAGTAAAACACACTTTGGCTTTTGCTTTAACGGATGTGACGTTTGCAGAATAAGTCCCTGAACCAGGGGTTTTAGTTCAGGGGCCACATGCATCTCAAATAACAATTTAAATATGAACTCAGTGTTTGTATTGTTTGTACCAAAAGTTACTACAATAGTTCTACTTTCACATTTGTTACAACGACGTAGGTGTGCTTATATACGGGTATGTGTCTCGACAAATATTTCCATTATTAATATTATTTTATCTTATATTTTACTTATTTTTATTTTAACCCCCGCATGTATGTAATTCTATTTACTAATTTATTACGTACTTAAATTGCATAAGAGGACCCTGTTTGCCGGAGTGTTTTTTAAAAAAATTGAAGTTCATGAAATGTCATAAAAGAATAGAAATGGTTTTCCTGCCTGCACTTTGTGTGTGAGAACAAAGGATCTCAACACAAAGCCAACTTCAAAGCTAAATACCTCGAATAAAAAAAAAGCATGTTTTGTATAAATTCACAACGTCATCCTGACTTAAAGCGACTGTTAGCATCGCAGCTCGGGTCTGAAATGTTGTGTTTCGTCTGCTCCTCTTAAGAAACGTGCAAATTTGAGTGTAATTTAATAATTAATAAATGTTGACCAGATTCCACCAAACTGAAAATATTACACGTTTTAAAAAAAAAACCACTCTGGGTCCAGCAGTGTGAAGTTTACCAGTGTACCCCCCCCCCCACACACACTCCCCCCCTCCAGGACTGATTATGTAAAAGGTGGCATATTTCCAACACAATGTAACCTCGGAACAAAAGCGGCGCGTGTTTCCGGTGCGTCGCGGGCGTTTCCAGGGCGACCACGTGGAACACAGTATTGTCATCGTGGCTGCAGTGGAAATATACCCCCCATCCCCTCATTCCCCCCCCCCCCCCCCCCCCCCCCCTCCCTGCATGATAAAGCAGACATGTGGTTCTCGGAATAGACGGGAAGATCCCGACTTTGCGTTGACGTTAACCGGAACGTCCTTCATGGCGCGTCGCTGCTCGGTGTGTCATTCTGTCACTTCCCTTCGGTGGCGGTGGGAAAGTACCGCGACCAGGTGACACGACAGCACCAAAAACAATAAAAAGGAGAAGAAGAGAGTAGTGGCGGAACGCCAGGAGACACCGTGTCCCTCCGGAGCCCCCGCGCGCGAGACGATGCCCGGTGATTATTGACGGTCCGCCGGTGACGTAACCGGCTTTGAAAGCCCGAAGTTAGATCTGTTTGAGATGCAGCGGGACAGGGAACACCCATCCGTCTTTCTCTGCCGCCTCCACCCCCACACACCCCCCCGCGGTTATGTAACGCGGCCGCTCCGTCCTCACCCACCCAGACTGGAGAGCCTCTCGATCAGACCCGCATCCCGGATGACCGCGGGGCCGCGCTCCACGCCGCGCTTCTTCTGCAAGGAAACAAATAAAATAGGTGTTAAAAAATTAAATAAAATAAAATCTGCGTCCCTTTAAAAAAAAAAAAAAAAATGTAATTCCCCCCCCAATTTGTGAATAAAAGTCTGTTTCTTACCTGTCCCCTGGAGAACGGAGCTCCCAGGACCGCCACGGACTGAGCCCGGCTCTGCTGGACGCGTTGGCCCGCGTGCGATCTGAGAAGACGCAGGATCGGTCCCCTCAAAGACATCCTTCAAATAAATATATATATATATATATATATAAATAAATAAATAGATATTTCGATGGGTGCGGATAATAAGTGAGAGGAGGTCCCAGGCGAGGTGAGACTGAGAGCAGCCTGGTGAGAGTCGGTGGATGCTGACACCCCTGCTGGAGGCCGGTCTTATTATGGCTCCACGGCTGCTGAATATTCAGCAGCTCGACGAAAAGGGGGCAGACATGCAAATGAGGAGGAGGAGGAGGAGGAGGAGGAGGAGGAGGAGGAGATCCTCCGGTCAAACAAACACACGGCTTCTTATCAGTGCGTAAAGTGTCGTAAAACCTGAATGTCAAACCCGTTAAAGTCGTTCTGGGCCCATTAAAGTCTCATACTGTAAAAGATGCATTTCTTTATTGGATATTATCTACATCAGTGGTGGAGAGTTTAAAAAAAAAAAAGTTCAGAAGGAATCCACAACCTGTAAGTTCCATGTGCTTGAATAATGTTGTAAAATAAATACTGTAGAGAAACTCAAATAAAGTATTTATGACTTCTTATTTTTAGCTCACAAATACAATTTGCGTTGTAACAGTCTTTATAAATGCCATTATTTATGTTTGCAATGCGTTGATTCTAACTGATCCATGTAGTTTCCTCTCTTCTTTACAGGAAAGGGAGAATCCACAACGTTTGAAGTCCATTCGGAGCCACTGAGGATAAAGTATGTTGGTTTTTTATTGTTTTTTTATTTCACAAATATGACAAAATCATAACATACCAACAAGTTGAGTTCGTGCTGAGGATTTTTACTAGCTGTTTCTAAAACTTCACCTTCATGTCATGATGTGAACCAAAATCACATTTTCCTTTTACATTATTTTATTGACACTTTAAGGCAGGATGTTCTAAAATGTCCAAATATATCATGAAATATACCTTCCACGTTTTCAAGACTAACTCTACACATAGAAAAATAATAGCTAATACAGTTTTGAATGAGAACACAAGAATAATAGGACATTGAAGTGTTTGAAGCATCCTGTAACTTTATCCTCCGTCAGCGAGCTTCTGAATAAAAGTTTGATGGGCGCGGATCAAACCATTAGGAGGGAAACGACGGGGGTGGCCGCGATCAGTTTAAAATTAAAACGTCGTTTTACATTCCTAAATGCGATAAATATCTTCTCGATAATGAGGAATACACTATTTAAGCGGCATTAGATGATAAAGTCAGGAAGAACGCGATAATTTAATTTCTTTTAAAGCGCGAGCAGGTTTCGTGACCCCGCCGCCGCGCCGAACATTTCCGCCTTTCGCCGTGAGAGAGCGGCGGCACGAGGTGTTCCTTATTCGAGCTCTGACGTCAGAGCGCACGACACACCTTCGGCTCAGCCAATGGGGAGCCTCGAAACGCCTGCCCCGGGATTTGTGGGCGTGGCCCGGGGCCGCGATAGGCGTGTTTGAAATGTTTGTTGTGAAGTGCGACACTGCGGCTTTTACCTGTGTGGAAATTTCCAGATTAGAGAGAGAGAGAGAGAGAGAGAGAGAGAGATAAAGAGAGGGAGGGAGCGAGAGAGAGAGATAAGGCTGTTTCGACCTGGATGTGTCCACACGTGTCCAGGTGCTTCGGCCAAAATAGATCTGGTGTCCTGCCAACATCTAAATAAATATGTTGCAGTGAAGTACACAACCCAGCTGCTTCCAAACGTTAGTCAGCTGGAGGGGAAGTTACCCAATGATGGATGACGTAATGACCCAGGTCGCTGCTTTAAAGGGGGACTGGTACATTTTTAATGGCATCGAGCAGTCGGGGAGGCAAACTGATCAATTTTCAAACAAAAATAAAAACATTTGGACAATTGTTGCAGAAGGTGTCATGAAAAACTCACTTTATGTTGATATTGCAGTAATTTATGTCAGTTATTTTTTTTGTTTTTGTTTTTTTATGTGCAAATACACACATTTCCATCACACATGATCTACGACAAAGAAAAAAGTTTATATTTCGACCACCGCACACTGGTGACCCCTGGACTGAAGTGTGTTTATAGAGAGTTCAGGTACTCTATTGACCCCAAGGGGAATTAGAAGCGTCGCCCACTCCAACTAATACAGTTTGAAAATGAAGGACGTGCGTTTCGAGTTTCATGACGTTCACTGATCCAGCTGAATAAACTCCACGTCATGAGGGCAAGGTGCCAGGGCCGTGTAAATCACTCCACTTGGTAAATAAGATATGTCTTTGGCGAAATTTCAGATTGCAGCTGAATCGTGTAGATCAGGGGTGTTAAACATGTGGCCCGGGGGGCCAGAAGCGGCCCACCACAGGATCTAATCCGGCCGCCATGTGATTTTTTTTTTTTTTTTTTTTTAAGTATAAATATGAAAACTGACAAGAGGCTGATCTAAAAACACTCGATTGGCAAAAATGACATTCAAAACCGGCCTTTGGTCAGAATTAATTAATGTAATCTGTGGAGGTCACATGACGCAACACCTTTCACAATAAAGGTGTCCAATTTATGTGAAGTGATACTTTAGACACGTAAACTCAAAAAAAAAAAAATGTCCAGATGACGACAAATTGTTTTAATCCTGAATAAAAATACGATACCAGATACAGGTGACTGAGGTTTTTTTTTTTTTTTTTCAAATATAATATCTGATTTCCTTTAATATGTAATTTTAAGAATAGATGGGCAAATTCTTTCCGTTATAAAAGGATGAAAAGAAGAAAAGACTTTGACATTTGTCCATATCTGCAGTTTAATATGTGATGTTTGACTTGTTGGGCCTCCAGAGGTCAGATCAGGTTGATGAAGCTCCTCAACTGAAATCAGTTTAACACCCCTGGTGGAGATAATTAATATTTGCGTGAGAAATGTACTCGAGGCTGTGATATTCATGGTTGTCATACCAGGACATTCAATTCAGAAGTATTTACTGTAGCGCCATCGACACCAACAAGCCGTTTAACTCTGACGACTCAAGAGACGTCACAGTTGTTGTAGCCGCTTCAGGATACATTTGTTGTCATATCTGCTGCTCTGCAACGCGACTTTGTATACAGAATGTAAAATATTAACAGAAGAAATCTCTTAGGGACGTGAATATAAACAGTTACACCTTCCTGTGTGGGGTTTTGCACCCTGTACATCCGTGTCTGTGAGGTTAACTCGTGACCTCAAACTAGCCGTCAGTGTGTGGATCACCTGGTGGATCACCTGGTGGATCATGTTTAATCTGGCTTTGCCTTATTTACTGTCGCTACCTGGGATCAGCTCCACTGCACAACGCATTATATAAATATATATATAGAGAGAAAACCAGCGCGTGACGCAGCCAGGAGCCAGACACGTTTTTTTTTTTTTTTGTTCCAGACGTTCATCTTACGTCCAGACACTCGTCTCTCTTGTCTCTCTTGCCTTTGGCGCCACCATGCGTCTGAGAATGGACACTGGGTGGCTGAAAGGGATTCCTGTGCCCTCAGTACAACCTTCCAGGAGAAAAGCGCACTTTTAGCGTTTGTGCAGTCGCAAAGCCGTGACGATTGTTTCCCACTCTGTCACCGGATTCAAATAATTTTCCAATTGAAACAGGAAATAGCATGAAACATTAAATCCTGTGCAAAAAATACAGATCAAAGGATTCTAATTGATTACATGTGGGCATGCTCACAAGCAACTTGGTGTGGATTAGTGTGAGTAAAACGAAATACTTGGTGGGGAAAAAAGTCTCCAAAGTACCGTTCAAATACATCACTTAGAACAACACATTCTCTGTGGATAAAGAATTCCATTGTACAAGGGCAACATGTTTTTGTGACGTTCATCTTACAATAAACTTCGAATTGAATTGGAATACATTTGGATGGATGGAAGAATCCGTGTCACCTTGGAAAATAATGCATTAAAGCTTCAGAATAACTTTTATCGTCATTTTCCTATACGTTCAAGATGCAAACTGAACAGAATTGGACACAAATACGGATAAGATATTTGTTTAGATCAAATGTACAGAACTATAATATCCCTAAACTGGCTCAGATTTACTTGTAACTTTATTTATTTAGTCTCCTTTTTATGCATTTCCTAATCTCGCCTTGCTGTAATGAATTTCCTTGCCAAACACTGCAAGGAAATACATTTGCCTTGCCTACTGCACATCTTTGAACATAATGGGGAAAATACTAAATGAGGCGCATGCGATTATAACACAACCTTTAAAGTATATAACACGTCGTTTATTCACGTCTCTGGACAACAGTTAATTATTTAGCACATTTATTACACATCACGCGTAAAGGAACCTGACAGACTGCATTGAGGGCCGACCACGCGTTCCGCGGCCATGATCTCCCATGATGCCTTGCGGGGAGAATAGCTCCAGCAGTTATTTGTATGAGGCTTCATAAAGCGACCCGGTGACAGTTCAAATCTTCAGCCTCGCCGTTTCCCCCCTGCTTGCCGTATTTAATGGGCTTCAATTCACATTCTGAGCGGTGTTAATAGACGGCGGCTTTTTTATTTTGGGCTCCACCGCAGGTGGGTAAACTCGTACATGACCGCTGCAGCTAACGCCGAAGCGGCAAGGCCAGCGCGGCTAGCCATAGCATGCTAACTGTGGCTAGCGTAGCTAACTGTGGCTAACGTGGCTAACTAGCAGACTTTCTAATCACATCCACGTCGGATATTAACCCTCTGCGTCTGTTTTATTACGTGAGGTGATATCGCAGGGATGTGATGCAACGGTGGTTTACTAACTAAAATCTGAACACTCCTGATCTATCTTGCCTCTTAACTGCTCTTTCCTCTCCAGCAGGATTCCTCCAGGATGTCGTTCCCTCCTTCCCTCAACCGCCAGCAGCTCGGCATCCCGCAGCTGCCCCCCAGGATCCCCCCTCCACAGTACGGCACGTTTGCCCCAGGAGTCCCCCCAGGTACTGGCCAGGCCGGCGGTGTGTTGATGAATCACTTCCACCCCCTGTAATCTAATGTCCCCGGAAGGTGCAGCAGCACTCCTTCCATTCAGTATGGCTGTAAAGGCAAGGCAGCGTTATGTCGAGAGCACCAGTCAGACACAAGGAGCTTCAGAAGGGAGTGCATTGTGGCAAGGCCACCTTCCAATCCCAGGTTAATGTGGGCAGGATCCACCAGTCCATCACAACAGTGAGGCAGAAAACCACACCACGGGGCAGGTTAGGGTCATTAGTTGCCCTTACGTGAACGAGTACCCGGAGGAAAGTCACATATTCAGGGTAAACATGCAGAGAGCCTGCTATTTTAACCCAGATCTTATCGCTGTGATGCGTCACTTTCTAACATTAACTCTGAGAAGTATTCCATCCCTGATAATAGGCAGGATGTCTGGTCCTTCGACACACAGGCAGTGAATGAAGAGATTGAATCACTCGTATCATGTGCTCCACCCTCATCAAGCTTGTTTTTCAGACAAAAGAGAAAAAAATCGCAGAAACAATAGGCACTGTGGTAATTTCATTTATCAACAGTTGTGCGGAGAAAACTGAATTTGTATACATTAAAGTAACGGACGTTCTCACTGCCGATATTCAGTTATACGACCCCGACGTGTCGCAGGAGGAAGTCGGTCACCGATTAACCAGGAAAGCCAGTTAATCAGAAATCCCTGGCCTCCAATTCAGTCAACCGACAAAGGATTTTCCCTAAGGGGTTAATAGAATCTGATTTATTGAATTTAAACAATCCCAGTTTTCCTCTCCTTTAGAAGTTGCAGTGTAAAAAGTGAGAATCTTGTTAATCACGTTCATGATGTGTTTAAGCAACTTCAGGGTGTCGATTTGATCTTTTTAGTTTTTTCCATCATCGAGTTCAGTGAGGCTAAAACCACGCACACGTTTTGATTGTAGTGACGGTCAAAAGTTCTACTGAATAGAGTAAAACTGAAATGGTAGAATTGTATTTAAAAATACCAATAAAAGCAGGTGTAGTCAGACTACACCTGAAGTTACAGTCTGATAAATTCATTACCTGAGGCTCATGTCAATAATGTGATCATCAGTTCAGTGACGTCCTCACAGTTCGTGCTTTTCTACGTCAGAGTTTTTAAAATGTCACAGTTGGACAAACTGCATTAGAAGCAGACAGACGGATAAAGAACTAGTGAGGTGGAGACGTCAACAGACTCTCATTCACAGAAGCAGTTCCAGCCTGTGTTTCAGTTTAAGAAAATAAACATTGACTTGGTAATCAGAGAGCCTGAACATGGAGGGTTAAAACAAATGATGGAATGTTTTGTGACGTTTACATGACCTGATATTTTACCTTTATGCTTCTTGTCTATCGGAATTGTGATTCCTGAGAGGAACTACAATTCGCCATAATAATAACAACACATTTTATGTCGAGTGTCCTTTTTCATTTAAAAATCTCAAAGTGCTTCAAGCACATTTTGTCCCAAGGTGGGAATTTCTGCTTCTGCACCATCTGGAGCCGTAGTCTTTCACGTTATTGTGTAACTTTGGAGTTCTTATTGAGGTGTAATCATAAATCGCCTATATAGAAAAACTGTAAATGACATCATCATGATAATTGTTTGGGCAGCATATAGTTTAAACAAACACAATAATCAGAAATATTCATGGCCTTTTAAAAAAAATCTTTCCTCCCATGGTGAGTCTTTAAATCTGAGCTTCGTCAAATATCAAATTATGCATTAATGAACTGAACTCTCGTTATTTCGGACGTTTGGAACCGGTTTGTGTTCCGATGCTTTCTGCTCTGAGCTCAGCGATTTTATTTATTTTGGTTTCAGGTACTCCCTTGATGCCGGTTCACATGGGCGTCGTGGCCCCCACACCCACAGTGAGTTCCCTCAAATCAGCTTCTCCGTGTTTAGTTTAAAAAGGGAAAAAAAAAAAAAAATAAGCAGTTTGCATGAACAATTTATCCACATTCAAATGACCGTTGCAGGTTTTGGTCCCGACCGCCGTCACGGTGACGCAGAAGCCGATGCTGAAGAAGGATCACGCCGCCATCCGAGCCAAGGAGGCGGAGGACAGCAGCGGCCCCACCACCACCGTGTTCGTCGGGAACATCTCGGAGAAGGCCTCCGACATGTTGGTCCGGCAGCTGCTGGCGGTGAGGCGGCCGCGGAAATAGTCCACAGATGCACTCTTGAGTGTTATTAACCGTCGGTTAACCAGTGACTAATTAGTAGAAATACTCAAATAACCCCTTGTATGTGAACGCTGCTAGTTTATGATCTGTTTAAAAAAAAAATGTCTCTTTTTTCGTAGAAATGTGGGATTGTTCTGAGCTGGAAAAGAGTTCAAGGTGCCTCCGGGAAGCTTCAAGGTATTAGATTCTGGGGTTTTTATTCCAGTGTCTTAAAGTCCTAGTGAAATGTAAAACACTACTTTGCAAAAAACGATAGTTGGGGTTCTACTTCTAAGGTTCCTCCGACTCTGCCCCACCACTGTTGTCGCATAACAAAGTTATTTGAATTCTGAATCTCCAGCCGACGAAGTCGGGGGAATCCTTCTTCTTCGTGGCCATTGTGGGCGGAGCCTATGTGTGACGTCACGAGTTGTGCAGATCTCGATCTGTTGTGTTTATATTTGCTTGTTTCCTCTTAAATATCCAAGTTTTTACAGTGTTTTGAAGTTATAGTTGGCGTTTTATGAGCCTTGATGAAGGATTGAGCCTGGAAGAGACCGAGAGAGGAGGAAAGGAGCACGGGCGGCTAGCTGGAGCCGCTAGCTGGGGCGGCTAGTAGACGATTAATTAATACCTGGACTCGTCTTCGGTGATTCCGCGCAGTAAGAAAAGCGCTTCAACATGATCCAGGAAGCCGGTCGTTCTGCCAAAAGCCAGGAGCCTCAAAGCCTCAAAGGTGAAAAGTGGCGGCTGCTGAGGCGAGGAGACGAGGACGAATGGAGGACGAAGCGTCTTCTGCTTCCTCAAACATGTTCCAGACGGGGTCACCGATGGCAGAACCACCTTCTGTGTCTTCTTCATCAATCACTGGGTTTGAAATGACCATGATGATGAAATATGGTTCAATTCATCCTCTTCGTGGTCAAAACTCTGATCCTCCATAATGTAAACACAACTTGGGCGTGTGCACAACTCGTGATGTCACTCTATTATTGTCAGAAGCTCCGCCCAGCAGAGGAAATACCAACGTTTATCGGCTATTTTCTCTCAGATTGCCGTGTTTTAACATTTTACCCTTCAGCCAGTTAGCATAAAAAATGTCCCTAGAAGCGACACCAGAGTGTTTTGGAGGTCGAACTTTCATTTCACTGGGACTTTAACTATCTTCATGCCAGTTGAGGAGAAGTCCAGACTTTATCGCACGTTGATTTTCTCTCTCTGCACCGTTTCCCCGGAAGCTTTCGGCTTCTGCGAGTACAAGGAGCCCGAGTCGACGCTGCGGGCCCTCAGACTTCTACACGAGCTGCTGCTAGGAGACAAGAAGCTGCTGGTGAAAGTCGACGCCAAGACCAAAGCTCAGCTCGACGAGTGGAAGGCGAAGAAGAAGAGCGCCAACGGGGTTCGGCTCCTCTCACTGCCTCATTTTTGATTCGGTTGATGGTTGAATTCAGTTTTAGTCATCAGGGGTTTTTGTTTTTTGGGTCACGATTCCAGGATGTCAGCAGCGAGGCAAAAAATGGCGACGAAGACGAGGAGGAGGAAGAGGTGCTGGATGAGGAAACTCTGCGTCGGGACCAGGTCGTCAAGGGGGCGATAGAAGTTCTCATCCGGGAGTACTCCAGCGAGCTCAACGCTCCGTCGCAAGACCCCGACAGTCAACCGCGCAAGAAACGCAAAGAGAAGAAGGAGGAGGTAGTTTTTTTGTTTGTTTGTGTGTTTTGCGCAATAAAGATTAAAAATTTTTATTTTTAAGGGGTTTCTACACCTTGAACTAAAAGTGAATCTGGTACATTTGCTGGCGCTATGAGTTCCTGAAAACGCAGCTTTTCATTAAAAAAAAAAAAAAAAAAACGGCTCCCAAGATGGAACTTTGTGAAAATGCCCCGTCTCCATGGAAACGAATGAAAACTTTCTGAACACATCTGGATGTCGAATGGTCCCTGTGTGGTTCCGTCGTAGAAACAAACGGCTCCCACTAGTGGCTCTACATGCTAACTACGCCATTCTCATTATCTCTGTCGTTTCCATGGAAACCGACGGAATTTAACAAAAATAAAATCGTATAAATCCCAAACTTTCGTCATGGAGGCTTGGTGGTGAGAGAATTAAGATGATCACAACCTGTATTTTTTTATGGCACTTTTAAAAAAAAAAATAGTTACAAAGTGCTTTTACATTGAAAACCCTCAATAGAATTTACAACAATAAAATGAAAAGATCAGAAGAACTGCAGTTTTATAAAAGCCAAGTGATAAATGAGTTTTCAGACGAGATTTGTTCCCTGCAGCAAATTGATTTCTGGGAATTTTTTCACTTTTTGTTCCAGTCCTGATAAAAGAACATTTTGACGTTTCGCCGACTTCAAGCACTTAGTGTTTTGTGTCTTCCTCTCTTCTGTCCTTCGTGTAAGGAGGATATCAATGCGATGGAGATGGAGGACGACAAGCGAGACCTGATTTCCCGAGAGATCAGTAAATTCCGGGACACGCACAAGGTACCGTATCAAAACCGCTGTCAATCACTCAAGAAGAAATCTATTACATTTTCGTAATTGGAAAAATTCCTCTGCTGTGAAAGGGCGTTTTTGTTAGTGTCAAAGTAGTGCAGTCAGGAAGACAGGAATTGTTAATTTAACAGGAACATCGTGTTAAAGTATTGAAATGCTACATCAGCTGTTTCTTTATTTGATTTATTTTCCTAAACTTTAACCTCAAGCTTAAAAACAAGAGTGCATGGAGACGTCGTTCAGTTCCCGCCAAAGCTAATCTATTGATTAAACCCCACCAATGCGGTAGAGTTCATTTGGTGACTAGAGCAAGATGAATCTGTGAATCTCGAGCTTTGGGAAAAGTAGCCCGGATAACAACGTAAGTATGAGCTTTTCCTTTCTCCTCCACCCGCGTCGGGCGCTCCCTCCTCCAGGGCGTCCAGAGGGGCAACTGGGCTGCCGGGGGGGCCCCAACATGTGGCCGTAAGAGAGACTAGAGACCCTCCCCTCAAAAAGTGGAGCCGGGCCGCTCCTGATTTTAGTAAACAAAACAAAACAAAAAAGGTGTTTGGAAGCGTCCGGCAGCTCAGTGAATCTCTGCTCGTCCTCACGTGATGTGAAGTGTTGAGGAACACCAGACTAACCACTGCAGCCGCTTGAGCTGCAGCCTGACGTAGCTAGAAGCAGGGAGCGCCGCTCCACAGCACTGTGAGGTCTGAAGACAGTCCAGGTGAGTCCTGGTTCACTTCCTCCTCCTCGTCGTCGTCGTCGTGACTCCAAGGAGTTGAACGAGTGTTAATGACACACACACACACACACACACGGCAAATAAACCGTCAATCAGAATGAAGAAGTGACAACAGAATAACGTGTCGACGTTTCTCTGTGCTGAACAAAGTGACGTCCGTGAAAACGAGCCAGTTTTAAACAAGTGAAATGTTTATAGAACTCCGTTCACACACGAGGCTTTTCAGTGTTTTACAGAGACGTTGAAACGTTTTTTTTTTTTACCGAGTCTTTCAACCACTGATCCTTCGTTTCACGTTAGAATAATAAGGATCAGCTTTTCCGGAAAGACTTCAGAATATTATTTTAAAAAGTATCTCAAAGGATCAACGGTGTACTCTGGTGTAGTCCCGGCGTGTTCAGGTCAGAAATACTATCTATCTATGTCTGTCTCTATGTATCTATATCTATACCTCTGTCTCTAGATCTCTATCTCTAGATCTCTATCTATTCTATACCTCTATCTCTAGATCTCTATCTATTCTAGATCTCTATCTATTCTAGATCTCTATCTCTAGATATCTATATATTCTATAGCTCTATCTCTAGATCTCAATTCTATATCTGTATATTTATACCTTTATCTCTAGATCTATATCTATACCTCCATCTCTAGCTATTCTATATCTCTACCTCTAGATCTCTATCTCTAGATCTCGATCTATTCTCTATCTCTAGCTCTAGATATCTATATTCTATATCTCTATCTCTAGATATCTATCTATTCTATATCTCTATCTCTAGAGCTCTATATCTAGATCACTATCTCTAGATAGCTATCATTCTATATATCTATCTCTAGATCTCTATATATATCTATACCTTTATCTCTAGATCTCTATATCTGTACCTCTATCTCTAGATATCTATCTATTCTATATCTCTAGATATCTATTCTATATCTCTATCTCTAGATATCTTTTCTATATCTATCTCTAGATATCTATCTATTCTATATCTCTAGATATCTATTCTATATCTCTATCTCTAGATATCTATCTCTACCTACCTATATCTATCTATCTAGCTCTATGGATCTATGATAAGCATGTAGGACTTTAGCATTAGAAATAGTGAACTTAAACAGTCTTGACGTGTTTCCAGTGTAGATAAACGACATTATGTTGAGAAGCCAAAACACCAAATCAAATAATTCTCTATAATCCTCGTTGTTGTCAAGCAGTATAAAGGACTATAGATCTTGTAAGCTAGAAGCAGTCTGTTGTTCAGCTTCTTCCACACGTCACTTTTCACTTCCATTAAACCAAGAAACCTGCAGCTGGCAGGTTTTTAACCCTCGAGTTCCTCCCAGAGTCACGGTTTCACATTCAGGAACACAGTGATGCTCAATAACTGCCAGGAATTGACTTTTAATTTGAATAGAAGAGGTGGAAATCACCGGATAAGGAACTCAACCATCGAGGTGCCATAGATGGAAAGTCAATTGAAGTCATTTCGGTTGTAGTTTAGAAACATTTCAACACAAAAGACGGGAGAATCAGTTAAGTTTTTATCTAAATGGTTAAACGTTGAGAGAGAAACCAGAGCGCCGGCGGCTCTCCACCTCCAGGTAAGACTGCTTCACTCCTTTCTTTGTGGCAAAATGGAAAACGTGTCTTGTTTTTTTTTTTTTTTTTTGTGGACAAGTTGATGTTTCCAGTTTCCCTCTGGAGTTTTTTTTTTTTTTTTTTCCTTCTATTGACCTGTTTCTCCTTCCTCACGTGACGACAGGACGACAGGTGCTGCAACCGTCACCTGTAAGTCTGACCCACCTGCGCAAAAGAAATCTGGAAATGGTGCCTTATTTTATTTCGTGGCGCGTTAAGTTAAGATAAGATAAGATCAACTTTATTGATCTCATAATGGAGAAATGTACTTGTAACGTTCTGCTCTTAAAGACTCTTGAGTAGGAAAGACAAGAAATGTGCAAACAGTTAGATAAGAGTAGAGGAATCTTATATACAATGACTATCAAGAACTCTAAGGGCCAAAAGTATTTACAGTAAAAAGTAATAAGTAAATAAAATGGGATTAAAAAATAAGATAAAAATCACAAACTATAGTAAAGTACAATAAGTTCTAAGGGAAAATATACAGTAAGATGAAATACAAGGAAAATAAACTATGATGGGGGGCAAATGTAGAATAAAGTACAATAAATATACTATAGTAAAAAATGCCAGTGTTGCATTAAAAAAAAAGTGTCCAGAGAAACGGGGAAGAGACTATTAATACATATTAATTTCTGAATTTATTTATTTATTTATTTATTTTCTGATACAAAAAACACTCGAAACGTCGTTTAAACGGCCTCAAGTTCAAACGGCAGGAAGGACGTGCGGTGTGAAGTCGGCCATGATTTGCTGTGACGAGGTCTTTTACAAAACAAACAAACAAACAAACAAACAAACAGAGCCGCTGCCAGGACGTCAGGACGTCTCCTGCAGGTTTTAAAGTGGACTTGCATCGGCGTATCCGTTTTCCCGGCGGGAGACGATCTTTACGTTAGCGGCGGATGTTTTCACACCCTCCCTGACGTAACCGTCATCTCCGGCGGCGGGCTGACCTCATGCAGCGGATCGCCCTGCATTAGCGTGGCACCGCTCCGCTTCATCGCAAACGATCACGCACAATGAGAAAATAAATAAATAAACACACACACGTGGGGAAGTGCTTATGTAATTCACTTAGCTGCACCATTTGCCACGTTCAGCTTTGACTCGTTTTTTTTTAATCCACTTGACACCCTTAGGTAAGACCCGCGCCGCGCCGCCGCCGCCGCCGGCCGGCCTTGCGGGTATAATTAGATCCGTGAACTCGCGGAGCCAAAAGGTTAAAAGCCGACTTGGCAGGCGGCGTAATCTTAAGTGCTGCGAGGAGCGAGGAGCTTCCACTGGAATCCCGTCAGGACGAGGATGAGTGCGTTATTAAATGGACATATCGTCCATCTGTACTCTGTTATACGTCTAAAAAAAAAATAAAAAATCCATGTCGGGGCCTCTGTGCATTTAACGCACCGGCACCGGCCCGCTTTTCTTTTCTTTTTTTTGACGATCGCACGAGTTCACATCGATTTGGAAAGAGTGGGCGGATGCTGGGTTTTGCCCCGCGGCCGTAGTTTTTTTTTTTTTTATTGGAATGGCCGCCGATTACGTCAGAATATAATCTCAGAATCGCCGCAGAGGGCGAGCCGACCTGTTACGTGAACCCGGCGCCACGGCGTGCCAATCTGGGTCCCGAACCCCCTCCCCCTCCCCCCGGGGGGGTCTCACTGTGACCCGAACGTACTGAGAATGAAGTGATGCTGTGTTACTGTGTTGAGCAGCAGACGTACTGTATATTGACCCTGCTTCCAGGAGGACGACCCGGCGTGAAGCAAGCAGTCGTGGTCGTATGTGAGCACGTCTGAGACGTTCCTGTCCACCATGTGTGATCAACTGATTCCATTTATTATTTATGTTGGGGGTGTTTTTTAGGGGGGGGGGGTGGCATCTTGCATCCTGTAACGAGATGAATTCTTGTCTCCCCCCCGTTGGGCTCCTGCAGAAACTGGAGGAGGAAAAAGGAAAGAAGGAGAAGGAGCGCCTGGAGCTGGAGAGGGAGAGGAGAGAGAGGGACAAGGAGCGGGAGCGCGAGCGGGAGAGGCGGGACCGCGAGAAGGAGAAGGAGCGGGAGAGGGAGCGGGACAAGGAGCGGGACCGGGACCGCGACCGCGAGCGGGAGAGGGAGCGGGAGCGGGACCGCGAGCGGACGAAGGAGCGGGAGAGGGAGCGGGAGCGGGAGAGGAGCCGGGACGCCAGCGAGGATCGCAGCCGGTCCAGGTCAGTCTGAACCACGGAGAGGACGGCAAGAACCCGTTTTGACGCAGAGGAGAGAAGAAAATAAAAAGATGGTTCACCTGAGATGAGATGTTTAAAGTCCCAGTGAAATGTAACACACTACTTTGCTAAAAAACGATAGTTGGGGTTCTACTTCTAAGGTTCCTCCGACTCTGCCCCACCACCGTTGTCGCATAACAAAGTTATTTGAATTTTGAATCTCCAGCCGAGGAAGTCTCAAGAATCATTCTCCTTCGTGGGCCGTTGTGGGCGGAGCCTATGCGTGACGTCACAAGTTGTGCAGATCTCCATCTGTTGTGTTTATATCGGCTTGTTTCCTCTTAAATATCCAAGTTTTTACAGTGTTTTCAAGTTATAGTCGGCGTTTTATGAGCCTTGATGAAAGATTGAGCCTGGAAGAGACCGAGAGAGGAGGAAAGGAGCACGGGCGGCGGGAGCCGCTAGCTGGGGCGGCTAGTAGACGATTAATTAATACCTGGACTCGTCCTCGTGCGGTTAGCGGGAGCCGCCAGCTTGTGCGGCTAGCGGGAGCCGCTAGCTCGCACAACTCCCGCTAGCGGGAGCCGCTAGCTCGCACAACTCCCGCTAGCGGGAGTCGCTAAGCGGCTAGCGGGAGTTATGGTAATATAAAGTTTGTTAACATCACAAACTGTCAAAAAGAACAAATAATTCACAACAATAAATAAATACTTCAGCAGTAAACAACTTCCCTGATGCTATTTCACAAACGACTGAAACCTTGTCGTAATGTGAAAAAGAGCAAAAGACGCCACGTCAAATGTTCTTGATGCTCTGAATTCCGGCTCTTTTAGGGGAGTCAGTGAACGCATCGCGGAGGCCCACGGCCAGCAGCTTATCAAACTGGTGAACGAGACGCCTTGTGCTTCTTCCAGCGTTACGATAAGAAAGACCGGGAGGAGATTCTCGGCTTTTGTCCACTCTGATGAGTGAGAAGTGCTGCAGTCACACAGCAGAGCTGCACCAGACGTCACTGATCCACCGGTGGAACTAGTTCCTCTTCCTCCATGCCATCACTTCCTGGTTGTACTCTCCTGCGTCGGTCAACCGAATAGATTTTTTCTGTCGCTCAGGACGTTTTCTGCCTCACGTCCGGCTCTGTGACATGCAGGGAAACGTTTTTAAAAACCAAACAGCTCATTGATTGGTTTGGGGGGGGGGGGGGGGGGGGGATGTTCTCCATATAGATCAATAACATAAATAATCCATGTGGACACACAGCGACGAGCCTCGGGGGGGGAAATATAAACACAAACCTCATGAATTAGAGCTGGAGCTTTAGATTTCTCTGGAATATCTGTGATTTATTCAGATTTGGCGTCACGTTGGGCTCAATTCATCTTTAATCCAGCTTGACCTTTTATCACAAAACGTGACGAGCAGAAACGTGGAACATCTTTTCAATACAACTTTCCCGTCGATGCAGAAATGACACAGCTGTGCTCATTCTTTCCCTAGTTTGCCGTTTGAAACTTTTAAATGGTGCCGAGTGTTTTTCTGATGTATTTTTACCTAAAATACCGCAAATGTAAACGTTAATATTTGATAGAAAATCCCCAGAAATCTGTTGGTGTTTCACAGATTCACACTATTACCTTCTCCATACACAAGGACTGATCCACGTTTAGTTTTGTTCATTATCTTCTGGAAGCAGTAAGAGTTGATTTGACCAGTTAATAGTCGAGTCGGCTTTATTTATAGACACTTTAAAACAGCTGAAGCCAAAGTGCTTCACATAATAGACTAATAATGACGAAAGAGGAGCAATAAAACAATAAAATACAGTAAAACAAACAAGAAAAATGGTAAATCAGATCTGCAGCACTGTCTTAGTGTTATTTTAAATATCAACGTGCTTCTGATTTTTTTTTTATTATTTATTGACGATACTAAATCGACACTTTCCACTCGTGTCTTCAGCTCTGGAGGTTTTCTGACTCTTTCATCCACTTCAGTTTGTGACGATGCTTCCAGGTGCTTTTATTTCCCAGCTCAGGTCAGGATGGAGGTTTTGTTCTATGTGAACTTAACTCTTCTCACAAAAGACCATTTTACCTTTTTTTTAACTCAAAGCGAGCTGTATTGTGTCTATATTCTTGTCTCTTCTGATTTCGTGTTCCGTTTCATTATTTTTTGGGGGCTTTTATTTTGTAGGAGGGCAAGCGAGACAAGATTTCTATTCCACAGAATTGACACGTATCGCCCAAATACAACACAGAAGATACAGACAGAATATTTTACTGAAAAAATAGAAGAATAGCTGCAAGCGAATAAACTTAAAGACTGAAGCATTTGTCTAATCTGTCATTTAACCGGTTTCCTCCAGAGAGCGCACCAGAGAGGAAAAGAAACGAGACCGTGAAGAAGATGAAGAAGACGTTTATGAGCGACGGAGACTTGAAAGAAGGCTGAGAGACAAAGAGGCGGCGTACCAAGAAGTAATAATGTCCTCCTGCTGGTTTCAATGGTTCAATGTTCAGTGTTTTTCTCCAATTGAATCGTCATTTTTACATTTTTTATTTTTTTTTCATCTCAAAGCGGCTGAAAAACTGGGAGATCCGCGAGCGGAAGAAGTCTCGCGACTACAGTAAAGACACAGAGCGGGACGACGAGCGGCGCCGTGAGACGGTGAGGCCTCGGCGTGAAGCTGCTTTGAGCTCCGTCGCCGTGGGAAACGCCGTCGTTGATTTTCTTCTGTTTTCAAATTCAGATGAAAGAAGCCAAACGATTGAAAGAGT
>NC_137666.1:851015-854083 GCF_963422515.1 Blennius ocellaris | reverse complement strand
AATAAAAGATTAAAAAATTATTTGAAATGGCCATTGTTCCTAGAAATAAAAAAAGCATGGTGGGGCATGGTGGGTGTCAATGACTGTGAGGAAACTACAGGAAATGTTAAATTATTGAAAATATAATACGAAATAAAACCATTAATTCACACAGTATAAGCTCTAGATTTTATAAATTCAACTTATTAGTGTTATAAACAATATATAGACTTACTAGATAATTGAGAGTAAACAAGTGATGTGTGTTGTGGGGGTTTGGGGGACTTCCTGCCAAACTTCATGTCACCAAACTATAAAAGGATTTGTTTACATTTCAGTTGCCATAATGTGAAAAAATATCCCTTTGACTAATAATCCAATTCCAAACAGTACAATATATGACTGAGAAACTGGTACATACTCTTGTATAAGACACCTGGAAAATGTAGTTATTTAACTTTGAATAGAACAAATATAAAAATTCCTTGTAAATCTATAAAAATTAGTATTTTGTGAAAATGTATATCCACAAAAGAAGTGATTAATATACATGTATATGCACCTATCTAGAAATACACACGTAAACATGTCTGGAGAGGGTTAGGTTTTTTTTTTTAAATAAACTTTTAAAATTCAGAAAGTTTAATAAAACGTGAATGTGCAGTGTAAATTCTGCTGATTATTTATTTATTTTTTTGCTGTTACGTCAGAACGACAGCTTCCCACGAGCCCTGCTTTCTTGCGGCGCGTGGCTCAGTGACGTGGCAGCTTCCGGTCGACCCTCCGACCCGGAAGTGCTTCAAGTCTGCAATCAAACACAGAAGATGCTCGCCTAGCGCCGCCAGCTCGGCTAGCTTCCCCCCGTCACGAAACTCACCGGGGGCCGGGGAGTTGTGCGACATAATTCGCGACACGGAGCCTCCGGCGGTAACGATGCGGGCCCTCGGCGACTTCCGCTGGACACTCGACGCGCCGCGGGTTCGTGTTTACGGAGCTTGAGCCGGATAATTACCGCGGCTAGTTAGCTTAGCTTCGCTTGTGGAGGCCGGCTGCTGCGAACGTGGACGTTCGATAAACAAACAAGCGACACGACGGAGATAAGAAATAAAAAAAAAACCTTCAAAGTCTCGGGTTTGCGGGGATGACATTAGCTGCTGGCGGACACGAATACGAGTCCGCGTTGAATCAACGGAGAAAAGGGAGAGAATTGATGGTGCAGCTCGGCGGTTAGCTGGTTAGTTGGTTAGTTAGTTGTTTAGCTAGCGACAATAAGAGAAAAAGTGCCGTCATGGACGATTTCAGCTCGATCAGCCTGCTGTCTGTGGCCATGCTGGTGGGATGTTATGTGGCCGGAACTATTCCTCTAGCGGTCAACTTCTCAGAGGTAAGTTTGTCACACACACACACACACACACACACACTTGTTTACACAGTGTGTGTGTCAGTGGCTTCAACCTTGTCATTAGTTGAGCTTCTACATTGTCATTTAAACAACAAAACACAGTTGTACGTTCAGGATTTACAAACACGACGGACACAGATTGAGTTAATCAGTCCAGGTGTGTTTGTTTGTGAAGGTTTTATTTTGTTTATTTCATTTATTAAAAACAAGCAAAAAATCTATACATTTCAAGCAAGTATTTTGAATAGAAAGGCGGCAGAAAGAAGTAAAAACGTGTAACGTCTGCCCCCTTTTAACACTAAAATCATTGACAGTCTTAGTCCAGTTAAACTCTGTTTTATCGACTTTTAACGTTGTGTTTGTGTCGCTGTTTGTTCCAGGAGAAGCTGAAGCTGGTCACCGTCCTCGGCGCCGGGCTGCTTTGTGGCACCGCTCTGGCCGTCATCATCCCCGAAGGAGTTCACGCTCTCTACGAGGAAGTCCTGGAAGGTTTGGAGGAACACCACACATCCGACACCAGTTCGCTGACATATCAGAGGTTTAAACTAACTGCAGTGTCACAGATCCACATTTCCGCAGGATTATTTGACCCAAACGGGTTTTACCAGTTTGTTTGAGTCGCCCTACGAAAGTGTAAAATGACGTCGCACAACAACATAGAAGTGAATAGGAAAGGCACAAATCAGGTGTGAGTCGTGCAGCGGAAAGTATTTAGATCGTTTGTTTACCTGCTTTCTTTTGTCACATAAAGTGTTTGAAACTGGATCATTACGGTTCATATTGTGTTTTTTGCACTTGAGCTTTTATAAATCCACAAACTGGCTGTTTGGTTTCTGTTTCACGCAAGTGGAAGGGAGATTAAAATGCCTAAATAGACTAATTAAAATGTATGAAGTCAGTTACATAACAACCTGTTCACACTATCAAATCATTGTTTCAGTTTTGTTTTAAAATGAAAGTCCTAATAATTATAATTATTAATATTGTTTTCATTCAAAAATGTCCCCGTCACTTGATTTCGTTATTTTATAATCAAAACTATCAGGAAATTGTGTGTTTGGTCTCAAATTGTCTTGGTTTGCTTTAATTAGCTAAACGTGTGTGTAATCAATGGAAAAACCAGACAATATTTGCACCTTTGAGATTAAAATTTGAGACGTGTTGCTTAAGAAAAGTCTCAAAAGAGACGAATCATTCAGATCAATGGATTTATAAATGTTTAAATTACTTTTCCTGCAACTTCATTTCTGTTTGCAGCTCCAGATTTTGTTATTTTATAACCAACTTGATTTTATAATAACTTGATTTTGTTGTTTTATAACCAAAACTATCAGGAAATTGTGTGTTTGGTCCCAAATTGTCTTGATTTGCTTTAATTAGCTAATAAAGTGTGACCAATGGGGAAAAACCAGACAATATTTGCACCTTTGAGATTAAAATTAGAGACGAATCATTCAGATCAATGGATTTATAAATGTTTAAATGACTTTTCCTGCAAGTTCCTTTCTCTTTGCAGCTTCACTTCACTCAAACATTCTGCATAATATTTGCTGCTTCAATTGCTTGTGACTCGTCCTGCCGCCACCGATGTAGAAATTAAGGGAAAAACTAATCTTCTTTTTTGTTGGTCTTGTCATTTTATTTTGTTGTATTTATCTACCACACTTTTTTTTTTTATTAAAATTTT
>NC_137666.1:811015-846015 GCF_963422515.1 Blennius ocellaris | reverse complement strand
AAATAACTTTATTTTGAGACTCGCTGCCTTTTATCTCATTAAATTCTAAATGTTTTGATTTTTCACCTTGTTTAAATGACACTTAAAGGTACAGTACGCAATGTTTTCAGTTTGAAATAAGCTTTGACGGAAAAAAAAAAAAATTATATATATATATATATATATATATATATAAAACACGACAGAGGCTGGAACCTTTTGAAATGACGAGCCGACTCACTACTGCCCCCTAGCGCCAGGACGTTGCATTACCACACATGACAGTTTGTTGCTGTTGGCTTTTATGGCCGTTCGTGAAATCGTATAGAACAAATATTTAGTTTATCAAACTTTTATTTATCAAACATTAAATCAGAAGCTTTGAGCGAATGCAGGTTTTTTTTTTTTAAGTTTAGTGTTTCAGGTAGAATTAATGCTAATATTGTGCATTAGTGAGTTTATATCTTAGAACGTAGGAATCGTGACTCAATACGCCACCTTGTGTTACAAGTTGGAATTACACTGCAGACCAAGACATTTCTCTGCATCAAACTCTTATTTTTAATTTGTTTTGCCACTAAAAATCTAACGTACTGTATCTTTAACGCAGATCCGAGGCTTTTCTACAACCATTTTACGTTTATTTAGAACATTTGCATTTTTAATAGACTCAAAATTTGTCCCATAAAATGTAAACGTAGACGTGTTGGAAGGTGTTGCTACGTTTTCTGCGTAAAGGAGGGATGAAGGTACAAACGGAGGAGATCCAGAGCTGCAGGAAGACCTTTTTTTATTTTTGTTTGATAATTTCTGTCATTCCACGTTGAGTCGGCCTTATTTCCAAACTCTTGATTGTGACCATCCGTTGTGAAGCGGCGTGTTTTACGACTATAAATTAAAACATTTTTTAACTGGTGAAAGTATTTCGGGGTGTGTTCCAATCATTGGCTGGTGTTTTTTTGTTTTTGCCACTTTTTCCAAAGAATTTCTTAATTTTTAAGGTAATTAATCATATTTTATCCAGATTTATATATATATATATATATATTTTAATCCCTGGACTTGTTGCACATTGAGCAGAGCAACGTGAAGATGTAGAGCCGGTGAGAGGAGAGGAGAGGAGGGGAGGGGAGAGGTGAGGGGAGGGGAGGAGGGGAGGGGAGGAGGGGAGGGGAGAGGAGAGGAGAGGAGAGGAGAGGAGAGGAGAGGAGAGGAGCTGCAGGTTGAAGTGTCGTCGGCTTTGTTTTGTTTTTCTTTCTTCTTCATGTTTTTCCTCCTGCAGCCTGAGTGTTCGGCTCCTTGATGGAGCTGCGTCTCCTGCAGGCCGTGGCCTCCATCTGTCCTCCCTCCCTCTGTCCTCCCTCCCTCCCTCTGTCCTCCATCCTCCCTCTGTCCTCCTTCCTCCCTCTGTCCTCCCTCCCTCTGTCCACCATTCTCCCTCTGTCCTCCATCCTCCCTCTGTCCTCCTTCCTCCCTCGGTCCTCCCTCCCTCTGTCCTCCATCCTCCCTCCCTCCGTCCTCCCTCCCTCTGTCCACCATCCTCCCTCTGTCCAACCTCCTCCCTCTGTCCTCCCTCCATCTGTTCTCCGTCCAGCCTACCTCTGTCCTCCCTCCATCCTCCCCATCCATCCTCTGTCCTCCCTCTGTCCTCTGTCCTCCCTCCCTCCATCCTCCCTCCCTCTGCCCTCCGTCCTCTGTCCCTCTTCCTCCATCCTCCCTCCCTCTGTCCTCCGTCCTCCCTCCCTCTGTCCTCCGTCCTCCCTCCCTCTGTCCTCCAGAGCCGTCAGTAGCTTCATAATCTGCTCTGACTCATGTCCTGCGAATTAATCTGATACTCCAAAGCTGCACAGCAACTTCCCCTGCCACAGACACTCCGCCTAATACAGTGGATGGATGGATGGATGGAGGGATGGATGGATGGATGGATGGATGGATGGCTGGAGTGATGGAGTTCTCATACCTGCCAAGAGCTGGAGACGGCCCCTCGCTCTGTAATCTGAATAACAGCTTTTACTGGCTGGAATCTATCGACCAGCTTCAGATTTAGCTTCACTCTCCCTCTCTCTCTCTCTCTCTCTCTCTCACTCTATCTCTATATTACCCGTCAGCGTCCCTCCCTCCCTCCCTCCCCCCCTCCCTCCATCTCTCCCTGTCATCCTGTTTGCATCACTCCGCTGTGCCGTCAGTCTCGCCTGCAGCGTATTGGCGACTGCATTATTCCACCCTGGTGACCTGCTGGGATTAGTGTGTGTGTGTGTGTGTGTGTGTGTGACATCGGGTGTCTGGCTAATTGTTATTGACTTTGTTTGCCGCCCCCCCACTGTGCGCCCCCCCCCCCCCCAGTCGGGGGAACCCAGAGAGGATGTTCTCGTCTGCGTCCAGAGTCTCCCTGTTCTCGCCCTGGACGTCCATGGAGCAGTCGGACTGCGAGGGTCTGGACATCAGCACCAAGGTGCAGCTGCACGGCGTCCTGTGGAAGAGGCCCTTCGGACGCCCGTCCGCCAAGTGGTCCCGCAGGTGAGGGGGGGTCCCGGGGGGGTCCCTGGGGGGGGCCCTGGGGAGGGCCGGAGGTTCCGTGGGTCTGCTTGGGCACTTTAAGGGGAAAAGTTGTGGATCAACTTGGGGAAAAAACGGAGAAAATCCTCCTTAAAGGGTCATAAGTTCAGCAAATGTCGGGAAAATGTCGTAATAATGTGTTTTCTCATTATGGGATGTTTTATGTGTGTGAAGACGGAGCTCTTCTGTCGCTTTAGACGTATGAGAGAAAATTTGAGCTTTGTAATGGTTAAAAAAAAGTCTTCAAAGTTTCATTTGACCCTGAAAGATTTTCTCGAAAAAATTGTGGAAATACATGAAAATGTACTTAAAAAAAAAAAAAAAGTGTTCCACTTTACAACTGTAGCAACTTTTTGTAGATTTCAGCAAATCAAAGTGCCGACCGACAGCAACAAAGATGAATTAGAAGAAGAAAAGATCAAAGGATTAGAAAAGAGATAAAGTTTTCATTGCTCTATATGTATACGTCTATAGTAGAAGTGGTGGTAGTGGTAGTACTAGTAGTAGTAGTGGTAGTAGTGGTCATGAGAAAAACTTCACAGGAAATAAGAAAGTGATGGAGGCGCTTTATTATTTATGATTCATGATGAAAAAAATCAAGGAAACAAAAGATGAGATGGAAAATCTTTAAATTCACTGATCAATTACGTCCAGATTGTTCAAGTTAAATTCGTCTGCCGGTTAATTAAAGATTCAGCTGAAGGTTCATTTGGTTTGTAGTATTTAATATCTAGTGTTTGCTGAAGTTTAAAACATGAAAGGTAAAATTACTTTGAAAAATACAGATTCATGATTCAATCAGAATGAAACTGAACTGAATTCATAAAAAAAACAAAACCCAGCAAATTAACTAAACAGCCAGACTTTTACTTTGAAATTAACTCTTTCTCTTCTTGGACTTCTTCTGTCTTGAAATAATTCAGAGTAATAAAATGCAGAATTTATCTAAATTAATAATTTAAGGTAGTTTGGTTTGGTTTCTATTTAATGATGTTTATAAAGGATTTTGAGATGCAGTGATGATAAATATTCAGTATATATTTATATAGTAATATATTTTTTAGCTGTGTTGTGCTGTTTAATAAAATCTTTCACAAATTTCTCCAGTATAAAAGCAGGAGTTGTGAACTAAAAGGACTTTTTAAGACTATAAAGATATTTTAAGACTCAAGAAAAGAGAAAACAGATTTGATCCAGATTAGAACTGCATTGATCAGGGAGGATTAATTTGTTGTTGTGGTAATTATAATTATAATCATCATCTTAATAATAATTTTAGCTTGTTTATATATGAAGTCTTGACATTAATGCAGCTCAATGTGCTTCTAAATTTAAAAAAGGAGAAAAACATGCATTCAAATGAGTTTGAATATTAGAAGATGGGAACCTTTAAAAGGAGACTAAAATTAAAATGAGAAAATACAAGTAAACAGACAAGAAATAAATATAAATAAATACATAAAAATTAAAAAAATTAAAGTAAAAAAAATACTGCAGTCAATTAAATTTTAAATAAGGAAAATAAATATGTCATCATAAAATAAATTATTATTTTTAATAAAAAATAAAAAATAAAAAAATTATACTAATAAAAATAATAACAACAATAATAATATAATCATAATAATCATAATAATAATAATAAAGAGAGTAAGTAGAAAAGGGCTGAGCTATCTGTGGTGTCAGATTACAGCTTTACATAAGAAGCAGAAGAAGTCGCCACACGCAGTTGCTAACCTGCTATCAGACTGTATGTTTGGTTAAAATGCCTGGATTGGCACCTTATGTCACCGTAATGCTCTTAGCTTACGTAAGAGTTTAAAACGACAATACCAGCGGATCCAGCGGCTCCATTTGCTGCTCGGAAAGCGCCGCCGCCTCTCGTCGCCCCCGAGGCCTCGCTTCGCCGTCGCTGCTCCGATCGGAGAGACGACGTCAATCTGAGGATCTGAAGAAACGTCGTTCTGTACTTGTGAAAAATTCAATAGCTAACTATTAAAAAAAAGTTTTTTTCAGAAGATAAATAATCTTCAAAGAAAATTTTGATAAAAAAAAAGCCTCTTTATTTTTTTCATTCACAGTGCTTACAGTATTTATCTGCGTACTTTCTCTCAGTACTTGTGTACTGATAAAACTAACCTTGCGTTTGTGTACTTACTTAGAAACTACAGTACTTGTCTACTCACTGACTAACCACTTCATTACTTATTGACTCAGTCACTATATTCTTACTCCTTCATAGTACCTGTGTATTTATTTACTAACTCACTTTCCTTCTTGTTTACTGTACTTGTGTACTTGTATGTGCTTGTATCATTATTTACTTCCTCACTCATTACTAACTTAGGATTTTGGTGTCAAGGGTTTGGATTTAAGGGTCTGGGATTAGGGTTGAGGTTGGTGTTGGGGGTTCGGGGCAAGGGTCTAGAGGCTGAGGGTTGGGGCAAGGGTCTTGGAGTTGAGGGTTAGGAGCAAGGGTCTAGGGGTTGAGGGTTAGGGGCAAGGGTCTAGGGGTTGAGGGTTAGGGGCAAGGGTCTAGGAGTTGAGGGTTAGGGGCAAGGGTCTAGGGGTTGAGGGTTAGGGGCAAGGGTCTAGGGGTTGAGGGTTAGGGGTTTGATTTTGGGGTTAAGGGTTATGGGTTAGCGATTAGGGGTTAGCGGTAAGGGATTTGGGTGTTGGGGTTGGAGTCTAGGGTCAGGGTTTTGGCTTTGGGTTTAGGGGTTGGAGTTGCTGTTGGGGTTAAGGGTTAAGGGTTAGGGGTTAGCAGTTAGGGTTCAGCTGTTAGGAGTTAGCAGTTCAGAGTTTGGGTTTCGGCGTTGGAGTGTTGGGTTAGGGTTTAGGTTTGGGGTTTGGCTTTTGGGGGTTAAGTACGGGTTGTTTCTTGTGGGTTTTTGTCCCGAGAGTCTCAGCAGACGTCGACCCCCCCCCCCCCCCCCCCCCCCCCGGATCCGACAGGACTGACCCTCTGCCGCTCTCCTTGTCTTCCTCGCCCCCAAAGGTTCTTCATCATCAAGGACAGCTTCCTGCTCTATTACGCCGAGAGCGAGAAGAGAAGCTTCGAGACCAACCGGTACTTCAACATCCACCCCAAGGTGAGCAGCCGCCTCGGCACTCGGCGCCGGTCCAGACCGAAGGAGGAGGTTCTGACCGGTTTGTGCTTCAGGGCGTGATTCCTCTGGGAGGATGCGTGGTGTCGGCCAGCGACGACGCCGGGATGCCGTTCGCCGTCGTCGTCAACCTGGAGGATTTTACCGTAAGAACCGAAACCCCAGGCTCAGCCACGTGGCGAGAACTGCTTTTTTACACGTTTATCCAGAAGTAGCTTTAACTTGACTTCACACGTGAGTGTTCCGGTCCCGCAGGGAACCGTTGTCCTCGCCGCCGAGTCCGAGGAGGAGCAGGTCCAGTGGATGGAGATGCTCCAGGACTCGGGGAAAGTGTGAGTTTCTCCTCCGTCTTTCGGCATCGAGGCGGCCGGAGCCGGCCGTCGACCGCCGGTCGTGACGTCTGCGATCTTTTGTCTGAATTGCAGCACGTGGAGAAACGCCCAGCTGGGCGAGGCCATGATCGAGAGTCTGGAGGCTCAGGGGCTCCAGCTGGCCAAGGAGAAGCAGGAGTACCTGGGTGAGCAACAACCACCTCGGGACAAATGTCACATCGTGAACCTTTTCGACACACACGAGTCCCGTTGGTCCAGAAACCTCGGATTCAAAGTGTTTTGCTTTTCCTCCGTTTGAATGTTGGATGAGATCCGTCTTGTTTCTCGTCTCCAGATAAACTGATGGAGGAAACTGAGGAGCTGAGTCACCAGAGGGCACAACGAGAGGTTGGTTTTAACATTTATCCTCCATCTTGAAAGACTTCCTCCTGCTTTGATCTTCAATGGACCAGATTATCACAAATATTTCAAAATATCACAGAAGTCGTGACGACGGCAGACGTTTGCCTTTAGTTTTAGATCAAAGAGGTCATTTTAAGTGCAGCTTCAACGAGATTTTTACTGAACCACGTCCACTCAATCGTCATATTTTCTATTTTAATTTGAAAATAAGAACGTTTTCTCTTTGAATAGACTCTTTATTTCTGAAAAAAAAAAATCGGATTCACAACAGTGTTTCCTTGTTTTGATCCCAAAATCCAACTTAATGCAACTTTTGTTAAAGTCCAACATGAATGAAACACGAATGCAGGAAAGGAGAAGCTCCGGTGAGACGAGGCTGAACGAGGACGTTGTGTTTGCAGGAGCTGGAGCGTCTCAATCAGATCCTGGAGGAGGAGAAGATGAAGTTTGAGGAGGTCGTTGTGGAGCTGAAGGCCGAACAGGAGCAGATCAAACTGTAAACCTTCACCGTCCCTCACATCCTCACGTTTCCTCCACCATCTGCTTTCGTCGGCCATATTGGATGTTTCGTACCTTCAACGGAGGATTCGTGTGATTATTTTCCCCCCAAATTGATCAAGTGTTAAATATTCCAGATGAAGGTTGTAAATAACAGTTTTCATCAAAGATGGCCGACACGAGCGAATCAGAGAGGATCATGGGAGATTTGTGACGTCGGTGCAAACGATCTATTCTTTTTGTCGTTTCCCGTTAACCCCCCCCGCCCCCTCCTCCTCCCGTCCCCCCCCTCCTCCTCCCGTCCCCCCCTCCTCCTCCCGTCCCCCCTCCCGTCCCCCCTCCCATCCCCCCCCTCCTCCTCCCATCCCCCCTCCTCCTCTCCTCCCGTCCCCCTCCTCCTCCTCCCGTCCCCCCTCCCGTCCCCCCCTCCTCCTCCCGTCCCCCTCCTCCTCCTCCCGTCCCCCCCTCCTCCTCCCGTCCCCCCTCCCATCCCCCCCCTCCTCCTCCCGTCCCCCTCCTCCTCCTGTCCCCCCTCCGCTCCTCCTCTCCTTCCTCCCGTCCCCCTCCTCCTCCCATCCCCCCTCCTCCTCTCCTCCCGTCCTCCCGTCCCTCTCCTCCTCCTGTCCCCCCTCCGCTCCTCCTCCCCTCCTCCCATCCCCCCTCCTCCTCTCCTTCCTCCCGTCCCCCCTCCTCCACCTGTCCCTCCTACGCTCCTCCTCTCCTTCCTCCCGTCCCCCCTCCTCTCCTCCTCTCCTCCCGTCCTCCCGTCCCCCCTCCTCCACCTGTCCCCCCTACGCTCCTCCTCTCCTTCCTCCCGTCCCCCCTCCTCTCCTCCTCTCCTCCCGTCCTCCCGTCCCCCCTCCGCTCCTCCTCTCCTTCCTCCCGTCCCTCCTCCTCCTCCCGTCCCCCTCCTCCTCCCGTCCCCCCTCCCCTCCTCCCCTCGACCCCGTCCCCCCGTCCTCCCCGTCCACAGAGACCTGGACGGGACGGCCCAGTCCCTGCGGGGGGTGGAGCAGGAGAAGGAGGAGCTGAGCGGTTTGACCGTGACGCTGCAGAAATCCATCGAGGTACGTGGAGTCACTTCCTGTGGTTTGTAGTAACGCCTCACGGCTCGGCGCCTTTCAAAATAAAAGTAGATCGACGCTGCTTCCTGCCTTTAAAAGGTCCTGAAATCCTCTTTCTGCACGATCCTACACTTTGTTCTACTTTAAACTAAACTATTAAATTAAATTGAATTGAATTGAATTTCATTTCATTTCATTTAATAAATTAAATTACATTAAATAAAATTTCATTTAATAAATTGAATTAGATTAAATTAAACGTAATGAAATGTAATAAATTAAATTTGAAATTAAACTAAATTTAATTTAATTTAATTAGTCCAAAATTGACGTTACAATGCAGTAGACGTACCTTGTCGTGTGGAGTTTGATCACATAATACTTCCTAAAAGCACTTTTAACTGAAATCCACTTGAATTGAAATCCAACAATGCATCAAAGTTTACTTCAGAAAAGAAAAACCGCACGTTGTTGTTTTCTTCCCCCAGGAAAATCCAGAATACCTGCATTTCATTCCAGATAACTTCGGTTATTACTGGGAAATATTCCAAAATTAAATCACCTCAGCTTCATGAAATATTGCTGAGTCGTGGGTTTCCTCCTGCAGGAGCTGTCGCAGGAGAAGCAGCGGACGCTGGAGCTGCTGGGAGTGAAGGAGGAGAAGCAGGAGAAGAAAGAGGAGGAGGAGGAGGAGGAGGAGGAGGAGGAGGAGGAGGAGGAGCTGGACCTGCTGCAGGACCTGCGACACATCGAGGAGCAGATGAAGATCCTGCTGAGGGAGAAGGAGCAGGCCGAGGGCCGGTGAGACGCGCTAACATATACAAACAAAACTCTTTCATATCAGTAAAATGCCCCAAAAGAATTAATATGTCAAACATGGATCGTTAAAATCAGCGTCAATATCAAGAATTACCCATATAGGGGAATAATCTGAACATATAGTGAAATAAAAAGTGTTTTTAAGGGAATATAGATTCATATTTTATAATAAAAATAAGCAGCCAAATGACGGATGGTTTAACCTGCAGCATTTAGTTTTAATAAATAATATAATAATGATATTATTATATTATTATTATAATATAATGATGATGATAATAACAATAATAATTAAAAAAATTATGATGATAATAAATAACTGATGATGATAATTTTGGATCCGTTAAAAAAAAACGTAAAAATGATTAACTTTCCCTGCAGCTTGTGGATTTACTTACTTATAATATTACTCATAATATTCTTCTGCTTTTATATCGACTGAAACACGAGACAGTGAAACTGGAGCTGTTTGTGAATTATTGAATAAAATATAGATAAAACACACATTCATGACATCTGATAGATTTTCAGGTGCGATGAGATCAAATTATTTTAATGAGTCTCTCTTTCTCTCTCTGTGCAAATATATATATATATATATATATATGTTCACCCGGTGGTTATAAGTGACTGATGAGTTCCATTAAAGGGTTAAACACTCGGCAGTCAGGATGAAATTCCGAGTGGAAAAGTTGATCGACCTCCAAACCAGCAGCTGATCGATCAGCTGATCGATCTGCTAATTGATCAGCTGATCGATCAGCAGTCGGAGGGATTTTCACAGGCCGCTGCTATCGACTGCTCATGTTTCACCTTCAGCCTCGTTTCAAATCATTCTGCTGTTTCAGCTTCACAACTCCAGTTCAGTCACAGATTCTGGTTTTGTTCTTCACGGCACAAATATAACTAATGTAACTAATGTAACAAATATAACTAATGCAACAAATGTAACAAATATAACTAATGCAACAAATGTAACAAATATAACTAATGCAACAAATGTAACAAATGCAACAAATATAAACATAACAAATGTAACAAATGTAACAAATGCAACAAACATAAACATAACAAATATAACAAACGTTACGTTGAAGCCAAATTCTAGCAGGAAACTAAAATCCTCTCACATGAAGAAGAAAATGAAAAGCATCAGTTCTCATGTTTACTTTCTTACTTATTAACTTATTTATTTACTGACTTCTGAACTTATTTACTTCATTTTTTACCAACTGACTCAAAAATGTATTTACTTGTTTATTTACTTACTTACTCATTAACTTATTTACATACTATCCTGTAGGAGTGATCTCTAGAGGAGTGATCTCTAGAGAAGTGATCTCTAGAGGAGTGATGTCTACAGGAGTGATGTCTACAGGAGTGATCTCTATAGGAGTGATCTCTATAGGAGTGATCTCTACAGGAGTGATCTCTGTAGGAGTGATCTCTATAGGAGTGATCTCTAGAGGAGTGATCTCTAGAGGAGTGATCTCTAGAGAAGTGATCTCTAGAGGAGTGATCTCTATAGGAGTGATCTCTATAGGAGTGATCTCTACAGGAGTGATCTCTATAGGAGTGATCTCTATAGGAGTGATCTCTAGAGGAGTGATCTCTGTAGGAGTGATCTCTATAGGAGTGATCTCTAGAGAAGTGATCTCTAGAGGAGTGATCTCTAGAGAAGTGATCTCTAGAGGAGTGATCTCTATAGGAGTGATGTCTACAGGAGTGATGTCTACAGGAGTGATCTCTATAGGAGTGATCTCTAGAGGAGTGATCTCTGTAGGAGTGATCTCTATAGGAGTGATCTCTAGAGAAGTGATCTCTATAGGAGTGATCTCTATAGGAGTGATGTCTACAGGAGTGATGTCTACAGGAGTGATCTCTATAGGAGTGATCTCTATAGGAGTGATGTCTACAGGAGTGATGTCTACAGGAGTGATCTCTATAGGAGTGATCTCTAGAGAAGTGATCTCTATAGGAGTGATCTCTGTAGGAGTGATGTCTACAGGAGTGATCTCTACAGGAGTGATCTCTAGAGAAGTGATCTCTATAGGAGTGATCTCTAGAGGATTGATCTCTAGAGAAGTGATCTCTATAGGAGTGATGTCTACAGGAGTGATCTCTACAGGAGTGATGTCTACAGGAGTGATCTCTACAGGAGTGATCTCTGTAGGAGTGATGTCTACAGGAGTGATCTCTACAGGAGTGATCTCTATAGGAGTGATGTCTACAGGAGTGATCTCTACAGGAGTGAGCTCTATAGGAGTGATCTCTATAGGAGTGATGTCTACAGGAGTGATCTCTACAGGAGTGATCTCTACAGGAGTGATCTCTATAGGAGTGATCTCTATAGGAGTGATCTCTATAGGAGTGATGTCTACAGGAGTGATCTCTACAGGAGTGATCTCTAGAGGAGTGGTGTCTACAGGAGTGATGTCTACAGGAATGATCTCTAGAGGAGTGATCTCTATAGGAGTGATCTCTAGAGAAGTGATGTCTACAGGAGTGATCTCTAGAGGAGTGATCTCTATAGGAGTGATGTCTACAGGAGTGATCTCTATAGGAGTGATCTCTAGAGGAGTGATCTCTCCAGGAGTGATGTCTACAGGAGTGATCTCTATAGGAGTGATCTCTAGAGGAGTGATCTCTGTAGGAGTGATCTCTATAGGAGTGATCTCTAGAGAAGTGATCTCTATAGGAGTGATCTCTATAGGAGTGATCTCTACAGGAGTGATCTCTACAGGAGTGATCTCTATAGGAGTGATCTCTACAGGAGTGATCTCTACAGGAGTGATCCCTCCAGGAGTGATCTCTACAGGAGTGATCTCTATAGGAGTGATCTCTACAGGAGTGATCTCTACAGGAGTGATCCCTCCAGGAGTGATCTCTCCAGGATCTCTGCGACCACAAAGTGTGTTTTGTCTCCAGGATGAAGGAAAACGAGCAGCGAGCCAAGGTTCTGCAGCAGGAGAGTGAGTTCTACTCCAGTCAGGCCCAAACGCTGCAGCAGTCGCTGTCCCAGCTCAGTGTGGACAAGCTGCAGACGGAGGCGGAGCTTAAGGTCTCACACACACACACACACACACACACACACACACACACACACACACACACACACACACACACACACACACACACACACACACACACACACACACACACGTAGACATACGACGGTAGTTTTATTGTGTTTACCGGTAGTTTTCTAGTTCTCTGTGGATACAAACGTTAATGTTTCCATTGAGTTGTTCCTCCTTCACTACAAAAGCCAACGGCGCCACCTAGTGGCCCCACAGGACATCGTTTCTGCAGCCGCCATGGAAACACACCTGGTTTTCACCACGCCTCCACTGAACTTCACTCATTTTCACTCACAAAAAAAATCAGTTTAATAGCTGAAACCTCCGGAGCCCCTCTGGTGACATTGGTGAAAAAAATATTATTGCTTATTAACGCGTGGCCACGCCTTAATAACGCGTGGCCACGCGTTATTAAGGCGTGGCCACGCGTTATTAAGCAATAATATTATAACCTCATGATCTGACCACATGTTTATTTATTTGTTTACTGGTGTAGTTTTTCCCACACCGACCTGCATCGCGTGCAGTATTCGTCTCGTGGTTTAAATGACAGCGGTTGTTTCGCGTCCTCGCGGCTTCACGTGCGACTTTGCGGCCGCAGGCGGAGATCGAGTCCCGGGTGGAGCTGGAGAAGAGGCTGAAGCAGGCGGAGGAGGCGCTGCAGGGCCTGGAGCAGGGCCTGAACGCCCTGGAGAGGACCAGGGAGAGAGACGAGAAGATGAAGGGGGACGTCACCCAGCTGAGGAGTGAGCGCGCGCACACACACACACACACACACACACACACACACACACACACACACTGAAATGTTAAATTGTATTCGGTTATATTGAAATATAAACTGGCCAAACTTCCGGCACTATTCAACACTTTGCCTATATTTATCTTTTATGTCTGTTTTGTGATCTTCACGTTTCTATTCTCCTCCTCGTCAGACTAAACTACTAAAAACACGTTATTCTGTGTATTAATTGAATAAAGGACTCGACTTTTACTATTATTAGTACTTGAAACTCTTTAACGTCCCCTGTGTTTCAGTTTTTACCTGTAATTAAAGCTGCAAGCAGCATTGGTCGGGACCTCGAGACTGCCCGTCGGGGGGGTGGCTATGAACGGTTGATTAAAAAAAATATTATTTAAGCAAAAAAAAAAAAAAAAAAAAAATTTTACTTTTATTTTGAAAAAACGGCGTCGGAACCAGCTAATTAGCTAGTGATTTGTGACCGCAGCACCCCCATTAGGCCACCTACCAAATTTCAGCTCAATCGAACAATGTTTACAAGCATGCTAACGGGCATGCTATGCCGCAAGCTAGCGGATACACCGGAAAATCTCAGTGTGGTACTCCCCAGGTTGCCCCGATCCCAAATCTGGTCTTACTTCAATTCTAGTGTGAATGACACTGCACTAATGGAACAATAAAGGTTTTTCAAAAACTTCCACCGACATGAATTATATGGCCTCAGGCCAGGCCTCCTACGGAGGTCAGTGTGTGACATGAGAGTGACCTGGTGGAGTGCCGGGCCTAGGAGGCCCGGCCTTTGTCGGCGGTGTGCGAAGGTGTGAATGATGCCATAAAGGTTTTTCACAAACTTCCACCGACATGAATGTGAGGGCCTCAGGCCAGGTCTCGTACAGGTTTTGCATGTCCTCATGACAGGAGAACATGAGACATGAGAGTGAGGTCAGGTCACATGAGAGTAACCTGACCTGAGAATGACTGCTGAGGTCACTCTCAGGTCAAACTGCAGGATATGACAGGCTGTCAATCACACAGCAGTGATGAGCCTGAAGCTACAGGAAGCTGCCCATATATGGAGTGATGCACTGACCAATCACAGTGGAGAATTTCACAGCTGCGCCGAGCGCGGACACTCTGACGTCAGAGTGAGGCAGAGAGGATTATATTAGAAGATTTTGCGAACAACTGCTCTTAATCTATACTTATCGGGGGAGTATGTGGATAAAAATACCATACTTTTGTAGGAATTTTTGTCGTCTTTAATACTGTGTGGGTTTGGAAGCAGTCAGAGGTAAAGTTTGGACACCAGGGGGCGCTGTTTGGCAGGAACGGCAGATTTGGCTCCATCCGCTATAGTGTTAAGATTTAGGACGAGAAAAATGTTACTGTGTCGCTTTAACTCGTCATTCTGGCGACTTGTTTTGGAATTTTCCCCACATATGTTACATCTTCTTGTTCGGCAGGGTCTCGTGAGCGTGGCGATGCCCTCGGTTTGTGGCTGAGAGTCACGGTTTGCAAGCAGTTAAGAGTAGTTCGGGGAGTTTAAAATCGTTGATTTTGTGGGAGAATTTTCGGTTTCCCCATGTTAATGGATGACAGGAGCCAAAAAGGCGATTAGGGGGTGGGGAGCTTGGACGGCTAATAAAAATTTAACTGGACTAGGTAAGAAAATTTCCCTCTAGAGTTCAGCAGTAAACAATCTCCTCTATTTTTGTATATCTCAATTGAACCGATGCGACCTTCGCCCTATGAGGAGTTAAATTTTCCGTTTCTGCCTTTTTTTGCCTTTTTTGGGTGAACGCCTTACTTTGAAAGGCAAATAGCGGCCTTCCTGTTGGAGTTAGGTCAAAAGTTAGAGCGCGTGAGTCGTAGGGCTCGAGTAGACGAACAAATTTCGTATTTGCGACATTTCTCTACGACATTCGTACGGACCGTGGCGGGTGATTGAAATTTTCTAGGTGGCGCTAGAGAGCCATTTTTGGACTTTCCTGAAATTTTTTGACATGGTCTTCTGAAGGCTGCGACTTTTCATGAGCCATCCAAATTTGGTGAGTTTTTGAGCGTGTTTAGGGGGTCAAATTTGTGCGTAAGTGAAAAGAAAAACGAACGAATAATTAAAGCTGCAAGCAGCATTGGTCGGGACCTCGAGACTGCCCGTCGGGGGGGTGGCTATGAACGGTTGATTAAAAAAAATATTATTTAAGCAAAAAAAAAAAAAAAAAAAAAATTTTACTTTTATTTTGAAAAAACGGCGTCGGAACCAGCTAATTAGCTAGTGATTTGTGACCGCAGCACCCCCATTAGGCCACCTACCAAATTTCAGCTCAATCGAACAATGTTTACAAGCATGCTAACGGGCATGCTATGCCGCAAGCTAGCGGATACACCGGAAAATCTCAGTGTGGTACTCCCCAGGTTGCCCCGATCCCAAATCTGGTCTTACTTCAATTCTAGTGTGAATGACACTGCACTAATGGAACAATAAAGGTTTTTCAAAAACTTCCACCGACATGAATTATATGGCCTCAGGCCAGGCCTCCTACGGAGGTCAGTGTGTGACATGAGAGTGACCTGGTGGAGTGCCGGGCCTAGGAGGCCCGGCCTTTGTCGGCGGTGTGCGAAGGTGTGAATGATGCCATAAAGGTTTTTCACAAACTTCCACCGACATGAATGTGAGGGCCTCAGGCCAGGTCTCGTACAGGTTTTGCATGTCCTCATGACAGGAGAACATGAGACATGAGAGTGAGGTCAGGTCACATGAGAGTAACCTGACCTGAGAATGACTGCTGAGGTCACTCTCAGGTCAAACTGCAGGATATGACAGGCTGTCAATCACACAGCAGTGATGAGCCTGAAGCTACAGGAAGCTGCCCATATATGGAGTGATGCACTGACCAATCACAGTGGAGAATTTCACAGCTGCGCCGAGCGCGGACACTCTGACGTCAGAGTGAGGCAGAGAGGATTATATTAGAAGATTTTGCGAACAACTGCTCTTAATCTATACTTATCGGGGGAGTATGTGGATAAAAATACCATACTTTTGTAGGAATTTTTGTCGTCTTTAATACTGTGTGGGTTTGGAAGCAGTCAGAGGTAAAGTTTGGACACCAGGGGGCGCTGTTTGGCAGGAACGGCAGATTTGGCTCCATCCGCTATAGTGTTAAGATTTAGGACGAGAAAAATGTTACTGTGTCGCTTTAACTCGTCATTCTGGCGACTTGTTTTGGAATTTTCCCCACATATGTTACATCTTCTTGTTCGGCAGGGTCTCGTGAGCGTGGCGATGCCCTCGGTTTGTGGCTGAGAGTCACGGTTTGCAAGCAGTTAAGAGTAGTTCGGGGAGTTTAAAATCGTTGATTTTGTGGGAGAATTTTCGGTTTCCCCATGTTAATGGATGACAGGAGCCAAAAAGGCGATTAGGGGGTGGGGAGCTTGGACGGCTAATAAAAATTTAACTGGACTAGGTAAGAAAATTTCCCTCTAGAGTTCAGCAGTAAACAATCTCCTCTATTTTTGTATATCTCAATTGAACCGATGCGACCTTCGCCCTATGAGGAGTTAAATTTTCCGTTTCTGCCTTTTTTTGCCTTTTTTGGGTGAACGCCTTACTTTGAAAGGCAAATAGCGGCCTTCCTGTTGGAGTTAGGTCAAAAGTTAGAGCGCGTGAGTCGTAGGGCTCGAGTAGACGAACAAATTTCGTATTTGCGACATTTCTCTACGACATTCGTACGGACCGTGGCGGGTGATTGAAATTTTCTAGGTGGCGCTAGAGAGCCATTTTTGGACTTTCCTGAAATTTTTTGACATGGTCTTCTGAAGGCTGCGACTTTTCATGAGCCATCCAAATTTGGTGAGTTTTTGAGCGTGTTTAGGGGGTCAAATTTGTGCGTAAGTGAAAAGAAAAACGAACGAATAATAATAAGAAGAAGAAACATTCGAAATACAATATATAATTTCGCCACCAGGTAGTGGCCGCGCCCCCAAAGGGGGCGCGGCCACTCTGAAGGGGTCAGGAGAGTAACCGGATGAGTGTGGGGCCTCCTGTGGAGGCCCCACACTTTTGGCGACGACGAAATCCAAAAGAGACCTGCCGTTGGCTGGGCCTAGGGCCCACCCGTTGGCGAGGTCCCTAATAATAAGAAGAAGAAACATTCGAAATACAATATATAATTTCGCCACCAGGTAGTGGCCGCGCCCCCAAAGGGGGCGCGGCCACTCTGAAGGGGTCAGGAGAGTAACCGGATGAGTGTGGGGCCTCCTGTGGAGGCCCCACACTTTTGGCGACGACGAAATCCAAAAGAGACCTGCCGTTGGCTGGGCCTAGGGCCCACCCGTTGGCGAGGTCCCTAATAAATACAAACAGCAATAATATTTAGGTTAACAAGCCGTCGTTAACGTTAGAGCCCCCTGGTGGCCACTGGCGGCATGACGCGCTAACGATATTCTTCTTTTCTCAACTTTCCTGAAAACTGACGTTTTTCACTTTTTTTTTCACTAAAAACCAGGAAGTCACTTAAAAAAATAAAATAAAAACACACTTCTGCGTGTTTTTTGTGAAACCTGGTGGTCCGACAGGAGAAACTTCTGCTTCTAAAGCTTCTTCTGGACTTACTTTAATAAATTCCAACTATTTTACATGAATACAGGCCAGTTTTCACTCGTCCTGGAAAACGAGTACACACACACACACACACACACACACACACACACACACACACACACACACACACACACACACACACACACACACACACACACACACACACACTTTCCTGCAGTCTGAGTTTTGTCTCCAGACGTTCTAAAAGCTCCTCTGAGAATAAAGTTTAATAGACTGTTGCTTTTCACTCACATATACTGAGAAATGATTGTTTAATAGGATTATTACAGTGTGATCTCGAGGAAGCACACACATATATACATATATAAATAAATGTGTGTGTGCAGGGTTCTTCGAGGAGTGTATCTGTGCAGCGGAGATCGAGGCGAAGCTCCCGGCCATCATGAAAAACGCGGTTTATCTCCACAAAGCCGCCGCTCGCAGAATCAAGAGCTGCAGGATCCAGAGGCGGGCCTCCAGACGCCACTGGTGTGAGTAACAGCGCCACCTGCTGGACAAGAACCGAGTTTCCCTGAGTTTCATTCTTGTGTCTTTATTTAGGATTGTTTAGTTTAGAAAGCTCGTCTATTATTTTCCTCCCATCAGAGGTAAATTAAACCTCCAGGTACTAAAATTTAACAGTGTCAAGCATAAAACTGTAAAAGAGGAAAATCTTGTAATGTAAAAACTAAAGATGAAATAATAAATGATGTTAGCGCCGCTTATCGTAGTAACGTCAAATACATTTTAGCTCCGAGGTTAAAATAGTCCCTTAATAAACTTTAAATATCAGATCACACGTGACGACAAAGTCTATATTTTCACAAACCCAAACGATAACGACTAAAAACGACGACAAGCTCAACGTAAAGCCAGTTTTAATGAAACTTCTCCTCCAGTACTTGTTGTTTTATTCATATTCTAACAAACTCTCGGCTTCTAGACTCACGATAATTTATCACCTCTTGTGTTTCGTCTGCTACGATTGAAAAAAAACAACCTTTTTTTATTCAATTTAAGTGAATATAGTATACATTTTACTTTGAAATTCAAAAATAGATACATTTAAAAATAATAAGTGAATGAATGAATGACTATACATAAATAAAACATGTTTTCTTTGAAATCTTTACATTTTCTTTGGTTGTCTGTTCAGACTGTTGAGGCCTCAATGTTTGACGTCACGATTGTGAAGAAAAGAGACAGAAAATATGTTAAAATATCGAATTATTATGTTGTGGATTTACTTCACGAGCAAAAAGTTTGTTCGTTTGTTATGTTGTGGATCGTCACGTCTTCACGTTTCCTCCACAGTGAAACACTCCAAGTCCTTCGCCGTCGCTGACGGCGGCGGCGGCGGCGTGGACGAGCTGCGGGAGGCGGCGAGGCGGCTGACCTCCGACAGCGGCTTCAGGGAGAGCGTCTACAAGATCATCACCCGGAAGGACGCCGCCGACTGCTGAGACCCCCCCCCCCCCCCCCGACCCCCCCGAAACCCACCAACCCATTATTTGACTTGAATGTAAATCTGCAGCGGTCGAGTTCCAACAGACCTTCAAAATAAAATGTGTGTGACGATTCGGACGTGACCCGGATGACAAGTAGTTCAGTAGATGAAAAACATTTGCGGTTGAGATTTAAAGCTCATTATTTTGTTGTTTAGCGCAACGTCGTGTTGAACCGTAGAGCCTCAATGGAGCCTCAGTAGAGCATCAATAGAGCTCCAGTAGAGCTTCAATAGAGCCTCAATAGAGCATCAGCAGAGCCTCAATAGAGCTTCAGTAGAGCATCAACAGAACCTCAATGGAGCTCCAGTAGAGCATCAGTAGAGCCTCAATAGAGCATCAATAGAGCTCCAGTAGAGCCTCAATGGAGCCTCAGTAGAGCCTTAATAGCCCCTCAATAGAGCCTCAATGGAGCTCCAGTAGAGCATCAATGGAGCTCCAGTAGAGCCTCAGTAGAGCTTCAATAGAGCCTCAATGGAGCTCCAGTAGAGCCTCAATAGAGCTTCAGTAGAGCCTCAATGGAGCTCCAGTAGAGCATCAACAGAACCTCAATAGAGCTCCAGTAGAAACTCAATGGAACCTCAGTAGAGCTTTAGTAGCCCCTCAATAGAGCTTCAGTAGAGCCTCAATGGAGCTCCAGTAGAGCTCCAGTAGAGCATCAGTAGAGCCTCAATGGAGCTCCAGTAGAGCATCAACGGAGCTCCAGTAGAGCATCAACAGAACCTCAATGGAGCTCCAGTAGAGCATCAACAGAACCTCAATGGAGCCTCAGTAGAGCCTCAGTAGAGCTTCAATAGAGCCTCAGTAGAGCTTCAATAGAGCCTCAATGGAGCTCCAGTAGAGCCTCAACAGAATCTCAATGGAGCCTCAGTAGAGCCTCAATCGAGCAAAAGTAAAGAAAACACTGAAACTGAAACTTTACTTGCTATTTTAATTCAAGTTCAGCACAGCAGCATGTATCTCAAAACGCAGCATTTATATAAAATTTGAAACCAAGTTCTTTTTGTTGTGGATATTATGAAGAGTTTTACGACAAGAGACCATGTATTGTTAAAGCATTTTCTTTTCTTTTTTTTTTGGTTTATTTCACGAGAAATCTATGTAAATTCAACAAATCCTACTGAAAACATGTCGGCAAACTCAAACTGACGGAGCGTGAAGCTGTTGTGCCTCCCCTGGAACAGGAAGTGATGTCGGAGCGGTGAGAAGGAACGTTTCCATGCTAATAAAGTCGTCTCTGAACCTTGTGCGTGTCGTTTCTTTGACGCAGGCGACCGGCCGCGGGGTTCGTCCTCCTCACACTGCAGATGGCACTATTCAAGGGTTCATTTAAATAAATAATAACAATAAAAAAGTTGGATTGTAGGTTCACGTCGTGAGGTTCAGGGTTGGAGGGATTGTTCAGTTTGAGGACCGTGGGTTTACATCAGCAGCTGTCCATCGTCACCAGAACCTGCGGACGGAGAACGTTCTGGTCAGAATCTGGAAATGAAGATCAATGAAGATCAACGCATTTCTCTATGTGTGCAGTGATCCTGATCACCTGCATGGAGTCACACCATGACAGAGACAATAGAGCGCCTCTAGTGGTCAAACAAATGCATAGTTTTAAATGTTTTAAAGCAGAAATATTCGTTTTGTCAGAATGTTGCTGATTGGCCCATGATAAACGATAACAACAACTAAAAGCCACAAAACAAGAGTAAAAAGCCACAAAATATCATAAAACAACAGCAAAAATCCATAAAAGAACAGTAAAAAGCCATAAAACTACAGTAAAAACTCAAAACTACAGCAAAAAGCCATAAAACTACAGCATAAAGCCATAAAACAGCAAAAATCCATAAAACAACAGTAAAAAGCCATAAAACTCCAGCATAAAGCCATAAAACAGTAAAAATCCATAAAACTACAGCAAAATGCCATAAAACAACAGTAAAAAGCCATAAAACTCCAGCATAAAGCCATAAAACAGTAAAAATCCATAAAACTACAGCAAAATGCCATAAAACAACAGCAAAAGCCATAAGACTACAGCAAAAAGTTATAAAACAACAGGAAAAACCCATAAAACAACCGCAAAAGCCATAAAACAACAGTAAAAAGCCACAAAATAACAGCAAAAACCCATAAAACAGGAAAAACCCACAAAACCACAAAATATTATAAAACAGTAAAAAGCCACAAAATATCATAAAACAGTAAAAAGCCATAAAACAGCAAAAATCCATAAAACAGTAAAAAGCTACAAAATAACATAAAACAGTAAAAATCCATAAAACAACAGTAAAAAGCCATAAAACTCCAGCATAAAGCCATAAAACAGTAAAAATCCATAAAACTACAGCAAAATGCCATAAAACAACAGCAAAAAGCCATAAAACTACAGCAAAAGCCATAAGACTACACAGCAAAAAGCCATAAAACAACAGTAAAAATCCATAAAACTACAGTAAAAAGCCATAAAACAACAGCAAAAACCCATAAAACTACAGCAAAAAGCCATAAAACAACAGCAAAAACCCATAAAACTACAGCAAAAAGCCATAAAACAACAGTAAAAATCCATAAAACTACAGTAAAATGCCATAAAACAACAGGAAAAACCCATAAAACAGGAAAAACCCACAAAACCACAAAATATTATAAAACAGTAAAAAGCCACAAAATATCATAAAACAGTAAAAATCCATAAAACTACAGTAAAATGCCATAAAACAACAGGAAAAACCCATAAAACAGGAAAAACCCACAAAACCACAAAATATCATAAAACAGTAAAAAGCCATAAAACAACAGCAAAAAGAGCTCCTGCTCTTCTCTGCAGCCCTCTTTCTTTCCTCCTCTCATTCTCTCCATCCCTCCTCCTCTCCACTGCATTAGATTCATTTCCTGTGACAGATGTGCTGAGTCATGCTTGGCCTGATGTTGCCGCCCGGCCAGCGGCTGCAGCCACCATCATGTGTGTCAGCAGTGATGTCACTTCCTGTCCACAGAGACCTGCAGCCCCACTGAACCACTAATAATAATAATAATAATCCTCCAGGACTCGTCTTCATTTTCTACTCTGGTTCTGGGAATTCACAGATTCTCTGATAAATAAACGTCCTGGACTCAGAAACTGGTCTTCAAACGAGTCAAAACGACAGAAATCATCAACTTGTTTTTATTTTTTATTTTAAATCTGCTGCTCTTAGTTTGTCCATTGAGGATTACACTGTTTCATAACACCACACCGTTCTGTCAATTCCACTGACTTTTCCACCAATTCCAGGGATTTAGCTGCAGGACATCCATCCCATAATACTTCTTAGTTTATCACGTCGAGTTCTGTGACTAACATGGATTAATGGAGCTCCTTTTACTTCTTTTTAAACTTTTTAAAGCTTAAATACGTGATAACACGTTCAGCATGTTCTGTTCATGTTCATTACAAAGCCAGCAGCGCCCACTGGTGGCCTGGCATAGGAACTGCACCTTTCAGCATTTTGTTCATGTGTCAGGAAGCTTGTAGAAAAAGATTCATCTTACTTCCTGTGTTCCAGAAGTACTCACACTCTTTACTCAAGTAAAGCTACTAAAAGATTATTTAAACCTGATTTTAGTTGTAAATGTTCTGCTTTGATTCACCTGATAAATACTCGATTACCTGATTCAGTACTGAAGCTGTACTTCGGCTCTAAAGTACTTTTCCTTCCTCCGACGTGACGAAGTGGTTCTCCTGCCGCCCGTGTTCCCACGCACTCCCTGCTGCTGCTGCTTCATCATCCTCCTCTAATCGCCATGGCAACAGCTGCATGGGAGCGGGAGGGAGGGAAAAACCACTCCCCCTTTTCTCCCTCTTTTAATCTGAGATTGTGGGATTATTACTGCAGCCAGAGGCCTTTAAAAGCGCCGACTCGTGTGTTATTTCCTCCCGTCTGCAACAGTCGAGGTCGAGGTCGAGGTCGGCGCGAGGAGGAGGCGTGAGGAGGAGGCGCGAGGAGGAGGAGGCGTTTGTACTTCAGTTTGCAGGAGAAACATCAGAGCAGGACTCGTACCTGTTGACCTCGGCGTTTCTTGTCGCTGTAACGCCGACGAAGAGGAGCGACGGCGGGAGGAAGAGTTTCACCAGCCGGTGTGTGTGTGTGTGTGTGTGTGTGTGTGTGTCTAAAAATAAATAAATAAATAAATAAATAAACAAAAGCTCGCCGGTTCGCTTCGAGGGCCTTTGGAACCATGTTTCTCTCTTTCTTTGTACTTGATGTTCCCGTGCAGGACAGGAAGCGCCGATAAAAGCCTGGTAAACAAGGACTCTTTTCATTCCTTCAGCTTTTAAGTCCAGAGCTGGAGGGTAAAGGGGGGGAGGGGGGGGGGGGGAGGGGGAGGGGGGAGGTTACATCCAGAATACAAAATAACCTTCTTAAAAAAGGTGAAGACCAGTGGACGAGGGGTTAAAAAGGCGTCAGGGGTTGACCTTCTCGTCCAGGCCGGCCTTGAGCCGCGCCTCCAGCGCCATCTTGTCGAAGGTGCGCGTGTTGGTCTCCTCGCGCACGCGGTCGCGCACGTGGAAGGAGGCCCGCGCCACGGAGCGGGCGCTCTCCAGCACCGCCTTCTTCTCGCGGAAGATCTGCTCGCTCTTCTCCAGCTTCCGCTCGATGGACTGCAGCAGCTCCAGGCGCCGCTGCCGCTCCTCCTCCTCCACCCGCCGCCGGTTGAGCCGCTGCAGCCGCTCCTTCTCCTGCCGGGTCTGGCCGGCGCGCTGCGCCTTCTCCCGGGCGCGGCCCTCGGCCGCCAGCGCCGCCTGCTGCGCCCGCCGCTCCGCCTCGCGGGCGCGCGCCTCCAGCTGCTGCCGCTGCTGCCGCTCGCGCCGCTCCGCCGCCCGCCGCGCCTTCTGGATCTGCTTGTCCTCGCGCCGCGCCTTCTCCCGCAGCTCCTGGCCGCGCCGCTCCACGATCTGCCCGTAGTTCTCCAGCGAGCGGCTCAGCTTCTCCTCGGCGGAGCGCCGCGCCTCCTCGCGCTCCTCCTGCTCGCGCCGGGCGATCTCCTGGATCAGGGCGGCGTGGCGCCGCTTCTCCGCCTTGTTGAGGCCGCGCCGCTCCTCCTGCGCCTGGTGCTCCCGCTCCTGCCTCTTCAGCTCGGCCATGGTGAGCTTCTCCTTGAGGAGCAGGCGCTCCTGCTCCAGCATGGCGGCGCGCTCCTCCTCCAGCGCCCGCAGGTTCTGCTCCTGCAGCGCCTTCTTGTGCTTCTCCTCGCGGGCCGCCTGCTGCAGCCGCAGCAGCCGGCCGCGCTCCTGCTGCTCCGCCAGCTCCCGCCACTGCTCCTCCTTCTCCTCCGCCTGCCGCATCCGGGCGGCGGCCGACTCCCGCTCCTGCCGGCCGAGGCGGCGCTGGCGCGTGGACACCTGCGTGTGCCACACGCGCTGGCACTGCAGCACGGCGCGCTGCTTCTCGCGGTCCTCCTGCTCGCGGCGGAACTCGCCCATGCGCCGCTCGCTGTCCCACTGCAGGTGGGCGACGTAGCGCGTCTGGCTCATGATGTCCTCCTCCTGGTAGCGGGCCAGCATCAGGGCGGCGATCTTGCGGTCGCGCTCCGACACCGCCTTGAGGCCCCGCCGCTTCACCTCCCTCACGATGCGCTCCACCTTCTGCGTGGTCTGCGGCGAGTGGCTGAGGTCGCCCAGGCTGAGGCTGCGGCCCATCAGGGAGTTGAAGGTGGCCAGGGTGCGCGCCCGCGGGCTGGACGCCTTGGGCCAGTGGTCCCGCGGGCCGTCCCAGCTGTAGGACGAGGAGGCGCCGGACTCCGACGACGTGCAGGCGGTGGTGGCGCCGGTGGAGGTGGTGGTGGTGGTGGTGGTGGCGGAGGTGGTGGAGGAGCAGAACGGATCCATCCGCCGCTGCAGCGACTCCAGCGAGTGGCTCCTCCCCCGGACCTGGTGTCCGTTGTGCTGCGAGAACGGCCCCGCCGCCGCCGCCGAGACGCCGTTCGGAGGCGCCGCGCCGCCCCGGGCCGACGACGCGGACGCCAGCGTGGAGTTGGCTCTGGGGAAGGCCGGCGGCCTCGGCGTCGACCTGGGGAACGTGTTGGAGGATTTGCCGCCGCCGGACGCCTTCCTGACGACGGGCGGCGGGCCGGAGGGCGGCGGCCTGGTCGGCTTCGCTTTGTCTGGCGACGAAGACGAGGGAAGTTTGGCGGAACTCTGATAGCCGACCTTGGAAGCGGTTCTGGATCCCGCGTTGGCGGCTTTCGGCGACGTGCTCAGGCTGGAGGAAAGAGCGGATTTCAACGTGGGGCCCGCCGCCACCGCCGCCGCCGCAGCGGCTCCCGCGTCAGATTTCGGGGGCTGGGCGCCGTCGTCCGGCGAGGCGGACGGCGCGCCGCTGTTGACCGCCGCCTGCAGGATCCTCCGCTTCTCCTCCCGGACGATGCGCTCCCGCTCCTCGCGGCACTGCCTCAGCTTGGCGTGCCGGTCGCGCTCGTACACCTCGAACATCCCCGTGGCGACGCGCATGGAGCGCCCGGGGGCCTCCCGGGCGAAGTCGGCGAGCGGGCGCTGCAGCAGCTCCACGGGCTTGACGCCGCAGCGGGCGCACGCCTCCAGGGAGCGCGGGCTGGTCAGCACGTAGCGGCTGCCCTCCGCCGCCGGCGAGTCGAAGTTGTACAGGTCCAGGTGCAGCTTCGGCGCCCCGCCGCCGCCTCCGCCGTCGCCTCCGCCGTCGCCTCCGCCGTCGCCTCCGCCATCATCATCGTCGTCGTCGCCCTGGGTTGCCGCCGCCGCTGGCGGAGGCGCGGCGGTGTGGCAGGGGCTCGGCTCCAAGCTGCCGGTGGGCGGAGTCTCGAACCCGGCATCGCCTTCCTCCTCTGTGGTGGCGCCGTCTGCCTGCTCCGGCAGTCGGGGGTCGTCGGCCGCCACGGCCGGGGGGGCGTGGCCTTTGCACTTGTTCTGCTCCTCAGCCTCCGACGGGTCCACCATGGCGGCGTGGCGCTGCAACGACACGTCAGCGGAGAAGTTTTAATTAGATCAGAGTTTTTCAACCTTTTTGAGGCAAGGCACATTTTTATCTTTGGAAAAACCTGGAGTCACACCACCACCACCTGAAAATGTTAAAATGTGAAACTCTGTAGCCTCTATTAACAATATAAAGTCATTCTCATTAAAGACATCAAAGTCATTGTCATCAAAGACATTAAATCAATTCTCATCAAAGTTTTATCAACAGGAATCCAGTAAATCCAGAAGGTAAGGACTTTTTTTAATAGTGCCTCCCTCAGTGTGAAACCTGGACCTGATGGATGAAGAGCTGAGATCCTGGTTCACATTCTTCCTTTTCAAAAACTTCTCCATCACTGTCACTGACACAGTACTTTGATACAAGATGGTAGCAGGAGGTGGAGATGAACCACACTGACGTCTGTCACTTTACATTTCACCGGCAAAGTTCTGTGCTGCCCTCTAGTGGTGAAGAGTATTTATACATGATTACTCTGCTACACACTGAGGCTGTGAGAGCAAATGTTTTTTTAGAAAAAAATGTGAAATTGGATCATTTCCGACTAGATCTCACACAGTGGTTGAAAAACACTGAACTAGAGGACCTCTAAGACAGATGCGGCGGTGGGGGTGGGGGGGGGGGGTCACGATACACGCCTGCATGAGCACATATTCAGTGATTTCACAGCAGATGAGACGTTTCCCCTTCAGGGAGGTGACATAACGGGACGAGAAACACCAAGGTCCTTTAATAGAGGGACTATTTTTGGCAGAGTTACTAGGCTGAGAGAATTAGATTACTCATTGCAATATTCTTCCACTCCACGTCACACCGGGAACTCAAGAAACACATTCTGACATCAAGACAAGAGGATGTATTATTAACCAGCCGGTTGTAGGGTTTTAAATCATAGTAACGCGGATCAGAAGTGGTGGTAAACATCCTGTTATGGTAGTAAACATCCTACTATGGTGGTAAACATCCTATTATGCTGCTTGTGAAGCTGCAGGCCTGGACGTTTCTGCTCCAGCAGGATGATTCCAGCACCTTCTCATTATCCAGCGGTCGAACGAAGCTCTTGATTGAATCTAAAGTCAAATAAACGAGTCAAATAGATAGAAAACCCACTGACCTGCCAGTGTGCAAATCGTTGTCTGAACCGGTGCTTTGTTCCCCTGGAATCCGTGCAGAGGCTCCGGTTCCCCGGTTCATAATATCAGGTTAGGGTGGGGGGGGGGGTGGAGTGGGGGGGGGGGGCTGCGACCGTCGACCCGCAGATGGAGCGTCACACCCCGGCACGGAGCGACCGAATCTTCCGACAAATAATCTGCAGACGTCAGTTCAGCTCCTCTCGTCAACCTCCACCTGCCTCCTGTCAGCACCGACCTCCATCTCTCCGCCAGGCTCCGCCCGCTGCACGCACGCGCACGCACACACGCACACACACACCGCTGCCTCTATATGAACCAATAAAAGCTTATTTATGAGAGAATTCTGTTAATTCTCGCCATTCAGACACACATTTTTTAACAAAAGAACAATAAAACGTCTGAAAAAGGAGAGTTAAGATCAAAACGAGGGGGATTAATGGTTTAATCTGCTCAGTCTGATCATCGAAAGTCAGATTATTCCCCGAGACGGCTGCCATCTGCCACACGACCTGTACTGGCGGCGCGCGGCCAGCAGGGGGCGCCGCGACACAGCGGATCAGTGGCGCAGCTGCAGCCAATCAGAGGAGACCACGAGAGCCGCTGCAGGAGGAGGGGGATTACTAATACTCACATTGTCCTGGAATAAAGTAATATTATGTGACCGACGAGTACTTTTCCAGGAGCTTAGTTACAGTATTAATGTAATCTAAGTATCCAGAACATTAGATCACTGTTGAGGAGAATCACTAATCTGATATTTGATCCCGTTGATCTCGATCCGCTTTTAAATTAATCCTGATTCATGGTCTACATTTTGTTTAATTTTTAAACAATCATCAAATATCTGACAGATTATATATTCTATGTAGATATTCTAAAGGTTTTCTGGGATTAATTAAGGATTTCTGTTGTATTCTATTATGTTCTATTATGTTCCGTTCCGTTCTATTCTATTCTGTTCTGTTCTGTTAAAAACAATGCGTCTGATGCTCACAGTGTTAATAAATGAAAAAGTAATTAGTACTTTTTAAAAGAGTTATTTATAGGATAGGGGATTGAACAATAAATAACCAGTCAGATTATGACGACAGTCTGTTTCTGACTGTTCCGTGACCTTTGACCTTTGACCCCGTCGCCCTGAACCTTCAGTCCAACAGGTCCTGGAGAAAGAAAAACACTTCCTGGAAATTTCAGGCGATTCTGGTCAATAGTGGTTGAGAAAAGTTGGTTTCATCCATCCATCCACCCACCCTTCCATCCTTCCAACCATCCACCCTTCCATCATCCATCCATCCTTCCAACCATTCACCCTTCCATCCACCCATCCATCAATCCACCCTTCCATCCATCCATCCATCCATCCATCCATCCTCCTTCCATCCACCCACCCATCCATCCACCCATCCATCCATTCACCATCCTTCCATCCATCCACCCTTCCATCCATCATCCATCCATCGTAACAAACAAACCTTCAGCCTTGTTTCGGAGGTTGTCATGACGACCTCCGACGCCGATTCTCCCCTATGAAGGAGTGAGTGAGTGAGTGAGTGAGCGAGTGAGTGAGCGAGCGAGCGAGTGAGTGAGTGAGTGAGAGAGTGAGAGAGTGAAGGCCGAGGGTTCAGTCAAAGTGTCCCGGGGCTGACTCAGGATTAGGTAACCGTGGCGACCCACTAAACTGCTGACCCGGCGTGGAGAGCAGGGCCACTTTAATTGGCCACATCGACAGGACGGCGGGTAACAAGCCACAACAGGGAACAACGGGGAACAACGGGGAACAACGGGGAACGTGCTGGCTGGCTTGTTAACCCGGGGCGGGGGGGCACGAGGGGGGCACGAGGGGGGCGGGGGGGCGATGCACAGTTCACTGGTGCAGGGGTATGCCAGGCGGAGACGGGGTGTTTTTTTTTGTTTTTGTTTTGGGCGGCTCATGACTGGAGGAGTTCACAGAGAGGTGAGGGGCTCCGATCGGTCATGGAGACCACGGCGCCGCCCCGCTGGCGGCGAGGCCGCATGGCGGGGCCGTCCTCCTCCGTCCACCGTCCTCCACCATCCTCCTCCGTCCACCGTCCTCCACCATCCTCCACCGTCCTGCACCGTCCTCCTCCGTCCTCCACCATCCTCCACCGTCCTCCTCCGCCATCCTCCCCTGTCCTCCACCGTCCTCCTCCGTCCTCCATCGTCCTCCCCCGTCCTCCATCGTCCTCCACCGTCCTCCTTCGTCCTCCGCCGTCCTGCACCGTCCTCCTCCGTCCTCCACCATCCTCCTCCGTCCACCGTCTTCCACCATCCTCCTCCGTCCACCACCGTCCTCCGCCATCCTCCTCCGTCCACCGTCCTCCCCTGTCCTCCTCCGTCCTCCACCGTCCTCCTCCGTCCACCATCCTCCACCGTCCTCCACCATCCTCCTCCGTCCTCCTCCGTCCTCCGCCATCCTCCTCCGTCCACCGTCATCCTCCTCCGTTCTCCACCATCCTCCTCCGTCCTCCCCCGTCCTCCTCCGTCCTCCGCCGTATTCCACCGTCCTCCTCCGTCCACCATCCTCCGCCGTCCTCCTCCGTCCACCATCCTCCTCCGTCCTCCACCGTCCTCCGCCATCCTCCTCCGTCCACCGTCATCCTCCTCCGTTCTCCACCGTCCTCCTCCGTCCTCCACCATCCTCCTCCGTCCTCCACCGTCCTCCTCCGTCCTCCGCCATCCTCCTCCGTCCACCATCATCCTCCTCCGTTCTCCACCATCCTCCTCCGTCCTCCCCCGTCCTCCTCCGTCCTCCGCCGTATTCCACCGTCCTCCTCCGTCCACCATCCTCCACCGTCCTCCTCCGTCCACCGTCCTCCACCATCCTCCTCCGTCCTCCACCGTCCTCCTCCGTCCTCCGCCATCCTCCTCCGTCCACCGTCATCCTCCTCCGTTCTCCACCGTCCTCCTCCGTCCTCCGCCGTATTCCACCGTCCTCCACCGTCCTACTCCGTCCCCCCCAATTAAATTGGGGGAATTTACTGCAGCCAATTAAACTAAATGTAACTGTAATACCACTTTGTACCACCAGATGGTGTATTGAGTCACTTCAACTTTCCTCCTGTATATAGATGAAAAGCTCTCAATGCCACTAATCCACACGTTTGTACGTTTTAAATCACATGTGCAGTAAATTCTAAAGTCATTTGTGGCCCGAGAATCAATGAAAAAAAAAAAAAAAATCCATTGAGTTTTACAGGAAATGGAAGCAGAAGGTCATTTCGACATTTGATATCTCCACTGCAGGAACGTTGACTGAAATTAGAGGGAGCATTTTATACACACTGTAATTCAACAGAACTGGAAACATCTGCAAACAGTCACTGAAAAGATTCTCTGGTCTGACAAACGACTCGTCGATGTGAAGGAACGTTTCTCGAAAGATCGAATATTTCACCAGTTCTTCCCCGTCTGAAGGTCTTTGAAGTGTTGGAATGAACTGAATGTGTTTCTTTCTCCCGGAGGTGACGGATGATGGAAATGTTTCTATTTGACTAACATCCCTCCTTTCCAACATCTTCACATTCATATCATTCGTCTCTGCGATTTTTTTTTTTTTTTTTTAAGTCTGGACATTTACTTGGAATGTGAACATTAATCAGACACTGAATTTCTGGACATTTGTTTGTTTTTGTTGACGTTTTTAAATCAGAGTTTCAATATCTTCAAATGGAAAATCGGACATTTTCATAAAAAAATAAATTAAATAAAACTAGCGATGCAGTTTTCATGTGGGGCCACTAGTAGGTGCTGTTGCTTGTTTTTGTAATAAAACCACACCCACACATCCAATACAAACCAACACGGATAAAGTTTTCTATTTTCACTGGAAAACTCGTCTTGTGAAGCGGCTTTTAGTGAAAAATGAACTAACGAGACAGAAAAGTTCATTTACGTCTCTCAGAGTCTGATTGAGACATTTAAGCGCCACGTTATGTAATAATGATAAACCTTCGTCGTGTAATAAAAAACTGCTTTTTTGTAATAAAAAAAATGCAGGTGGTGTAAAAAGTTAAACTTGATTTAGTCTGGCGTTTTAAAAATAGACTTTTTTCCCTCATTATTAAATGTAGAAACATGAATATGGATAAACGGCAAGATGTATTTATTATAAAATTATAATATAAAAAATTATTTATTATATTTATTAACTACTATTATTGGTATTTATCATACTTATTTATTTATTTATATTCATTATTTATTTTATTCTAGTTATAAAAAAGTCCTGTGATGAAGGTTCTTCAAGGTTCTGTGATGAAGGTTCTGTGATGAAGGTTTTGTGAGGAAGGTTCTTCAAGGTTCTGTGATGAAGGTTCTTCAAGGTTCTGTGATGAAGGTTCTTCAAGGTTCTGTGAGGAAGGTCCTGTGAGGAAGGTTCTTCAAGGTTCTGTGATGAAGGTTCTGTGATTAAGGTTCTTCAAGGTTCTGTGAGGAAGGTTCTTCAAGGTTCTGTGATGAAGGTTCTTCAAGGTTCTGTGAGGAAGGTTCTTCAAGGTCCTGTGATGAAGGTTCTTCAAGGTTCTGTGATGAAGGTCCTGTGATGAAGGTTCTTCAAGGTTCTGTGATGAAGGTTCTTCAAGGTTCTGTGAGGAAGGTTCTTCAAGGTCCTGTGATGAAGGTTCTTCAAGGTTCTGTGATGAAGGTCCTGTGATGAAGGTTCTTCAAGGTTCTGTGAGGAAGGTTCTTCAAGGTCCTGTGATGAAGGTTCTTCAAGGTTCTGTGATGAAGGTTCTGTGATGAAGGTTTTGTGAGGAAGGTTCTTCAAGGTTCTGTGATGAAGGTTCTTCAAGGTTCTGTGATGAAGGTTCTTCAAGGTTCTGTGAGGAAGGTTCTTCAAGGTCCTGTGATGAAGGTTCTTCAAGGTTCTGTGATGAAGGTCCTGTGATGAAGGTTCTTCAAGGTTCTGTGATGAAGGTTCTGTGATGAAGGTTCTTCAAGGTTCTGTGATGAAGGTTCTGTGATGAAGGTTCTTCAAGGTTCTGTGATGAAGGTTCTTCAAGGTTCTGTGAGGAAGGTTCTTCAAGGTTCTGTGAGGAAGGTTCTTCAAGGTCCTGTGATGAAGGTTCTTCAAGGTTCTGTGATGAAGGTTCTTCAAGGTTCTGTGAGGAAGGTTCTTCAAGGTCCTGTGATGAAGGTTCTTCAAGGTTCTGTGATGAAGGTCCTGTGATGAAGGTTCTTCAAGGTTCTGTGAGGAAGGTTCTTCAAGGTCCTGTGATGAAGGTTCTTCAAGGTTCTGTGATGAAGGTTCTTCAAGGTTCTGTGATGAAGGTCCTGTGATGAAGGTTCTTCAAGGTTCTGTGATGAAGGTTCTGTGATGAAGGTTCTTCAAGGTCCTGTGAGGAAGGTTCTTCAAGGTTCTGTGATGAAGGTCCTGTGATGAAGGTTCTTCAAGGTTCTGTGATGAAGGTTCTTCAAGGTTCTGTGAGGAAGGTTCTTCAAGGTTCTGTGATGAAGGTTCTTCAAGGTTCTGTGAGGAAGGTTCTTCTAGGTCCTGTGATGAAGGTTCTTCAAGGTTCTGTGATGAAGGTTCTTCAAGGTTCTGTGAGGAAGGTTCTTCAAGGTCCTGTGATGAAGGTTCTTCAAGGTTCTGTGATGAAGGTCCTGTGATGAAGGTTCTTCAAGGTTCTGTGAGGAAGGTTCTTCAAGGTCCTGTGATGAAGGTTCTTCAAGGTTCTGTGATGAAGGTTCTGTGATGAAGGTTTTGTGAGGAAGGTTCTTCAAGGTTCTGTGATGAAGGTTCTTCAAGGTTCTGTGATGAAGGTTCTTCAAGGTTCTGTGAGGAAGGTTCTTCAAGGTCCTGTGATGAAGGTTCTTCAAGGTTCTGTGATGAAGGTCCTGTGATGAAGGTTCTTCAAGGTTCTGTGATGAAGGTTCTGTGATGAAGGTTCTTCAAGGTTCTGTGATGAAGGTTCTGTGATGAAGGTTCTTCAAGGTTCTGTGATGAAGGTTCTTCAAGGTTCTGTGAGGAAGGTTCTTCAAGGTTCTGTGAGGAAGGTTCTTCAAGGTCCTGTGATGAAGGTTCTTCAAGGTTCTGTGATGAAGGTTCTTCAAGGTTCTGTGAGGAAGGTTCTTCAAGGTCCTGTGATGAAGGTTCTTCAAGGTTCTGTGATGAAGGTCCTGTGATGAAGGTTCTTCAAGGTTCTGTGAGGAAGGTTCTTCAAGGTCCTGTGATGAAGGTTCTTCAAGGTTCTGTGATGAAGGTTCTTCAAGGTTCTGTGATGAAGGTCCTGTGATGAAGGTTCTTCAAGGTTCTGTGATGAAGGTTCTGTGATGAAGGTTCTTCAAGGTCCTGTGAGGAAGGTTCTTCAAGGTTCTGTGATGAAGGTCCTGTGATGAAGGTTCTTCAAGGTTCTGTGATGAAGGTTCTTCAAGGTTCTGGACCTGGTCCCACCAGGACCGGCCGCCCAGTGAAGCTCTGTGAAGCCGGAGACCTCTGGTTGCCCCCGGTTCACATTTCCAGCTCGGGTTTGCCGACAGAAGGATCCACGTTCCCCCCAGTCACCCCCCCTCCCCCCCCCCCCCCCCTCTACCCCCCCCCCCCCCCTCACCCCCCCCCAGTGTTCTGGTGCGGGGCTCCCATGCGGGTGTGAAGGGGGGAAAAGGTCCCGGGGACGGAGCTGTTAATTCAATCAGCGGAGCAGCATGCTCAATTAGGCACCCACAAGGGCCCCCGGCCGGGGAGCGGGGGCCCAGCGGAGGGCAGGTCGGCCCCGTCCCCCCGGGGGGCTTTAATTGTGGATGACAGTGTGTAAACAGCGGGGTGAATAGACGGCGCAGGTGCTGGACGCCCCCGTCCTCCCTCCGGTCCCGCGCCTCCTCCAAATCCTCAGAATCCTCAGAATCCTCCAAATCCTCCACGGCGCTTATTTGTTTGTTGTTTGTGTTTTCTGTCACCAGTGTGTGTGTGTGTGTGTGTGTGTGTGTGTGTGTGTGTGTGTGTGTGTGTGTGTGTGTGTGTGATTGAAGAGGGTAATAAGAGGCCACGTTCGCTGCACTCGTTTTCCAGGACGAGTGAAAAATGTAAAATAGGTGGAATTTATTAAATTAAATCCAGAAGAAGCTTTAGAAGCAGAAGTTTCTCCTGTCGGACCACCAGGTTTCACAAAAAACACGCAGAAGTGTGTTTTTATTTTATTTTCACAGTTTAAGTGACTTCCTGCTTTTTAGTGGAAAAAAAGTGAAAAAAACATCCGTTTTCAGAAAAGTTGAGAAAAGAAGAATATCGTTAGCGCGTCATGCCGCCAGTGGCCACCAGGGGGCTCCAACGTTAACGACGGCTTGTTAACCTAAATATTATTGCTGTTTGTATTTATTACAGGTAAAAACTGAAACACAGGGGACGTTAAAGAGTTTCAAGTACTAATAATAGTAAAAGTCGAGTCCTTTATTCAATGAATACACAGAATAACGTGTTTTTAGTAGTTTAGTCTGACGAGGAGGAGAATAGATACGTAAAGATCACAAAACAGACATAAAAGATAAAAATAGGCAAAGTGTTGAATAGTGCCGGAAGTTTGGCGAGTTTATATTTCAATATAACCGAATACAATTTAACATTTCAGTGTCATTTTTTTACTACTTTTTTCAACAAAAAAAAAATACAAAATATAATTTCAGTCATGTGACATTAAAACATTTTGTTTGAACCAAATAATATAAATAATACAGAATATTCATATCAATAAATGTAGTTTCCTGCACTTCTACACACGTATGCAATAATATAGAAACCATTTGACGATGATAAAGATTTAAATTATAGCTTATGAAAATATAATTCCACTATATATATATATATATATATATATATAATGTTTAACCCAACATACTTATCAACACCTGAATATTTTCCCCGAATAAACTGATCAAACACCTTCTCCAGTGTAATTCTATTTCTGTATTAGGAGGAATTAGTTAGTATTATATATCTATAATATAACAATGTGCATGGATGTGTGTGTGTGTGTGTGTGTGTGTGTGTGTGTGTGTGTGTGTGTGTGTCTATATATATATAGACACACACAGAAATTAAATTTGTTCTAAAGGTTTTTTTTCTTCTTCTTTTTTCTACTTCATGTGTATTTGGAGTCCAGCAGAACATCTGTGTTGTGGTCCTCCCCCCCCCCCCCCCCGTCCCCCCGTCCCCCCCCCCCCAGGTCTCTGGGTGGCC